>NC_058111.1:6830000-6932117 GCF_914725855.1 Thunnus albacares
TGTTATTCTAGTTACTTTAAGCTTATTACTCAATATACGACTCAGCTTAAAACGAACTAAAGAAACTGTCAGAAGCAAGCAGCCAGACCTCCTGCACTCATTCACTAATCATACAACATCAACAAGTCAAAAAACATTCACCGCTAACGTCAGTTAGCAAGTGCAAGTGTTGTTACTGTGTACAGATATTATCAATTATACTGCATATATTAGCATATACATACTGGACTGTATGTGAACTACTGTATATGTTAGAATAATGGCTGTATCCCATATATGTTTAGAAGCATCATGTGAAAAATCATGTCAAGAACGCATCGACGTCGCTAAAGTCTACTGCATACAGCCTGACCTGTACAGAACATGTATGCTGTTATTGCTGTCATGCTAGCTTGTAGGGAAGGGGGCTAAATAACACAAGTTGGGCTAAATTTTGGCGAAGGAAAAACATGGCATGGCCATTTTCAAAGAGGTCCCTTGACCTCTCACCTCAAGATATCTGAATGAAAATGGGTTCTGCGGTTACCCACGAGTTTCCCCTTTACAGACATGCCCACTTTATGCTAATCCCACACAGTTTTGGGCAAAAAACATGCCGTTTTTGGCATGCAGTATAAATGTGTTATTTTCGCCTGTTCTAGAAATGGTGTATTTGAATATTTCTGCATTCTGGGGTCCCTGACCAGTCATGGAAATGCATAAATTTGGTATGACTGGAAAGCCTCAAGGTCTTAATATCTTAAGACCTTGTCTTAATGAGGTTTTTTGGAGGGTTTTTTAACCATTTTTATCAAGTCTTGAGAGGTCATAAATGCTTAAATTTTGCACCAAATCTGTGTAACAAATGATATCAATCCAAAAATTGCTGCAACAACTTATGAGACATAACTGAGCATGTGAATGGCCATCATATACTTCCATCATAATGTGCTAAGACCTTATACACTCTAAACTTTAAAAATTTGAATAGGCGTCTAACCAAAACAACATGTTCATTACAGATTTATTACAAGAAAAACTTGACTCACAGTGCTGAACTGTATCTCAAATTAATCTTCAGGCTTCCAGCTTTCAGATGATGTAAACCACTTCTATGTGGCAAGTACTGTTGACCTGCTATCTCCCCCTAAACATCCCCTGTCCCCCCAATTAATGGTTCTATGGTAGGGGGGGTGGGAGTGGTTGTTTTTAAAGGGACAAAACCTTAATCCAAATATAAGAAAAAAAACTGCCACAGCATAAAAAAAAACCAAACCTAGAACCTGCTGACAGACATCCTTTTGACAATACAAACGAAACTGGAACAAAATAAAAAAACAAACCTACAAGTGTACTTTGAAAACTAACAAAAACATAACTGGAATTTAAATGTTCTGTCACAAAGAGTAGCAGGAGATGGATCCAAAAGCAGGAGACTCCAGGCTGAGCGAGGCATTTAAAAAAAAAAAAAAAAAAAGACTTGTGCAGGCCAAAAACAAAAACTGGCAGGTTCAAAGCAAATACTGAACAACAAAAAACTGAGCAGAACAAACTGAACAATACATGACAAAACCAAGGATCCAACAAAGACTGAACTGAAAACCAGGACTTAGATACTGACAGAGCAAATGAGGGAATATGGAACAGGTGACAGAGGACTGGCAAGGAGCTGATTGGCTGGGGGGAAAACCAAAAACCCAGAAAACACAAAGAAACATAATGGTGCTTGCAGTGATATAGTTTAGTAAGGCTGTAAGTACAGTCAGTGTCCTTAACAACAGGCATACACTTTGTCCTGTACTTATATATATACCTGCAGCTGTCAGTGCACAACTAGTTTACATCATGTAGAGACCCAACATCTTAACAAGGCGAAGGCAAAAGCACCACCAATTACACCTTGTATAGCAATAGCAATAGTATCTCAAGTGGTCCTTTCATATAATCTGCAACCTCTTATCTCACAGTCAGTCCAGTATAACAAACAGGGAAAAAGCCTGAGGGCATCTGGTGGACTGATGGAGAGACATCGAGCCAGACTGTGACAGAACCATGACACAAAAAGACATCAAAATAATAAAACCACTGTGTTTAAACCAGATCACAGTTATCACAGCTAAACTCATGCGGAGGTCATCAAGAAGACACCGTCCTGTCTCTCAGTGAGTGAAGATTCTGGCCAAGGATCAAAATTCTGCTCTTTTCTGGCATAACAGCATTGAAACGCTGGGCGCGATTGAGACAAATGGAGTCATTTTCACAATGCTAATCCTCCATAATTCACCTCCCAACCTCCGTGCCGGAATCTGAGGATGAGCACATTAGACGATACTCAAAGTGGATCAGACTGTTTGATGGAGGGTGATTAGATATATAGAGGGGAAGGGCGGACGTGTGCATGTGTGTGTGTGTGTGTGTGTGGGTGGGTGTTGATTAGCTGTCTGTAACGTCATGTCTCTGTGCCACCTTCATTGCTATTCAAGGCCATGCCTGACAAAGGGAATCTGATTTTTCTCCCTTCTCTGCCTTCCCAGCAGTTATATTGTGTTTACAGCCTTGCGGCTTTGAATCCATCAGGCACCTAGCAGCCGCTTGTCAAAGAAGTACTGGCTCTCCTCATATTACCTGCCTGCAGAAGGACTATTGACAGTCAGCAGTTTTTCAGTGGGCATCTTTATTTAAATTCCTGCAATTTCATGTTGCAGTTTGGAAAGTCTGAGTTATGCCTACTGTACACATTGTGGACATTTATCATTGAGTAAATTCTGACACATCTTTTACTGAACCGGAAAGCAAAAAAAGTTGTTATAAATTAGTGAAACACTGCTGTGATGCTAGAAATGGAAATTATGTCTGAATGGCTACAGGGCATCTGTTACACTGAGAACTGGATAATGTGGAGCTAGTTGCTAATAAAATTTAAAAAAAAAAAAAAAAAACAGATTATATACACTGGAACAGTCTTGCATAGCCAAATTATTGGCAAGATTTTTTAATAACATAATACATAATCAATATATGATGAAGTAAATAAAACTTTATAAATATGACATTTTTCTAATCCAATCCTAGATGCTCAAATACACCACAAACATTAGAATATATAATATATTCTAGCCAACACTGTGAGCACCCTTTTAGAGCCACTCTGCTTCAAAAGGCCACTTTTGTCAAGAACTGGGCTTAATGATCTATTAAGCTATTGGTTATTACATTTTTTTCCCCTTTATCTTGTAACAGCTTAATGGAGGAAAAATACATGAGGAAAACTGAATGGGAAATATAATAGAAAACAGAACATTATTTAAGATGAAAAATTGTCTTTAGCTCACAGAGACATAAAATCGTCATATGATCAATCATATCAGGAGAAATGCAGTATATAATAATAGTTTGACAGCCCTTACAAATGACTTGCCGTTTCCAGGACATTACAATTGATTTCTGGGAATGAGAGCATTAAATGATGTTGCATATATTTGTGTAGGACCCATTGAGGCCTTTTCTTTTGCAGTAGGTGAGTTGCTTCACCTCTGGACCCCGAACTGGACTTTTTAGCCACAGGGGTGTCTGTCAACGATGATACTGACCAAAAGTTAAACACTGTGACAAAATGGAGATGGAGCAGACGTCAAGAGAGACAGTTTCTGACTAATAACTAAATTACGGCCTGAATTAAAAGCATAAATTACTTTTGGGGTCATTTGAACCAGGAGAAAGGACCAATAACAACACACGTGGACAGAAAACCCTCTTCGGGTTAAAGTCATAATCTCTAACTCACAATCCTGGAGGACATTCATGGAATATCCCTGCAAATCTGAGCCAAAATCTGAATACTGAGGAGATATTAAATTTAGATTTTATTACATTTTTACTACATGTCACACTACTGCCCTCTAGTGATAAGATTTTGAATTTCCTTATGTTAAGAGTTAATGGACGTTTATGTGGTAACTATGCAACGGTTTGATCTATTAACCTCATAAACAATCATTAATTATTATGAATTAATAGTCTTGTTGAATGTTTTTATACTATGAAGTAAGAGTTTTGCTGAATTTATATGCCAAATTATGTTTCTGAAGGTTTAATCTAGTCACATAATCGTTGCTTTAACTTGATTTAATTTCACTATAATATTAAAACTTTTATTTCAGTAGATGGTTTGAGAAAGTTGAACAGATGGTTAGATGTCTCAAAATAATGAAAAGTGTTAATATGAAGGTTAATATTTAGTATGTTGATAAAAGGATTGACTTGTTAATTATGAAATGGAGTATAAAGTGACTCAGAAGTGTGAACTTTGCGTTTAAAACTCAAAAACTTAATTCTCCAGTGTAAGAAAAGTTATTTGCCATCTCGAGTCGAAGTCCCCCTGAAACAAAGGAACTGAATATGCATCAGTAATTTGGCACAAAAACATTTAAAACACACCCGAGACTCCGCCTGTCTTGCTCAAAATTATAAAAAAAACAACCTCAGAGGGATTTCCTTTGAGCTGGTCTCCAGAACTCATGAGCCAAATTAACTCTTATTAAGACGTCTCTTTTCTTTGTTTTTCAACCAAGTACATGCATATTTTAATCTTTTACTGAAACAAGTTCAGTTTGTTTATTAAGTCTCATGTTTCCATGTACAACATTTTATTTTTGAAGTTTACACCGCTAAAGATTTGAGTGTAGTCAGATTAAACTTTATTCTGCCAAAGCCTGAACTGCTGAGAGCAGAACTGCAACCAGGTAGTTAAACCATAAAGACTCTTTCCCGAGCAGCCTGAGCACGGCTTGACTCCTCTTCACCAGCGGTTCGACACCACTATATCACAAAGATTCATCTGTGAAACGACCTGAGCTGACACCATTAACTACAAATGAACCAACGCGATCCCAGACCTGCTGAGACGACATCTCTGCAGCAACAGCAACAGTACGGCATAACAAGGCTTTGTGATCAAGGGTTAACGTTGAATAACTTTAAAATTAAAAGACAATTTCTTTAGAGAAGTTGAATTAGCTCTCCCTTAGCATCCCCCCCATTGCAATACATTAACCTTGAGTCACTTCGAGCCGCTATTTCCAAACCATTTTCTTGATTATTTTATCTTCTTATCATTTAAAAGGCTTGTTATTCTTTTTATTTATTATCTTATGCTTTATCATGCGTCCTCGAGACGTTTAGCTTGCAATAAACGTCTTCATTTATCCTAAGAAGTTGTGGTTTCTTTGAGCACAGCAGACAGAGGTCACTGCCTGGACAAGAACTTACAGTTATGAGACTGATTAACTGAACAAATTGAGAATTAAATTCAAGCTTTTAATGTTTCCTGCGGACATTAAAGGTTACTTGTAGGAGGTGGTGCCCGGACAGAGTTTATATTAATAAAAATGTTAATATTCCCACATTTGATACGTATGACCTACAGTGCAGACGGCCATAGTGCAGAAACAATTACAGAGCACATGACCGGCTCTCATTTTCCAGCATAACTCTGCAGGGTCCGACACGAATAGCCTCTACTCTCACCTCTCTCTCTAAAAAAGAGAAATCCTTGAAGCCCATGTATTATTCATCACAGATAAGTTGTGTCGAAATGAGTGTGAATCCAAAATTGTGCCCTGACTCAAAGGACAGACATAAGGAATATTAATGGATCTGAATGATGATGAAATAAAGGAGGCAGAGGCTTTATATTCAAATCTAAATGTAAATGTTGGGTTAAAAAAAAACAGCAGCGAGTCTAACACCTGATTATTTCACACTGCAGGTAAACAGAAAGAGTCACTTTTTAAAAAAAATAATAATAGGCTACACAACATGCTAACTGTTTACTAGCAGTAGCGTATTGTGTTCTGAATGATAAATAATTGCTTGTGTCCCCCAGATTGATGCTGCTGGATCACACAAAGCTTCAACTGGAGCAGCCAGTTTATCACAGTATAGATGAAAAGAATGACAAACAGCAGTGTTGTAGGACTGATGAAGAACCCCTGAACTCTTACATTTCAAAAATAGCATCTCCAGACAGATTGCCTTATTTTTAATGCTGTTGTCAGGTCAAAAAGCCGTCTTTCTAAAAATGTAAATATTTCAGGCATCAAGAGAAAATATTTGATTACAGTTTTGAGGGGATAGAAAAGAGCTTGTCTACTTATCTGAAGGCATTAAAATCACATACAATGTTTTGACATCTTAACATCATTTTTACACTTTATGCTGATTTACACTTTTATGAAATGGAATAAGCCTTTTCCAACATGCAACATGCATAAACTGTTTACACTTTGAGCATTTGCACATTCAATATTTTGCACATTTCATTATCTTCAAGTTAAACTTTAAACTTATAACAGCTCTTTTCACTTAGAAATTTACAATAAAATATGTAAAATGTATTCTATGATAACTTAATTGTGTGTACATTGTGACTGTTATGCATCACAACACCAAGGCAAATTCCTTGTACGTGCAAACCTACTTGGCAATAAACCTGATTCTGATTCTGTCTATAAAAAACAAACAAACAAAGCTTTATCACTTGTTCTGTGAATATCTGCTCATTAGACTCAGGGCTGCTAACACCTTGTTTCCTCCTGATGTCTGCTCTCCAAAACCTGCCTCAGAGAAACCAACTCCAAACCCTCTGACCCCCTTTTTTTCCCCTAATTAGGAGGATTCACTGACATTTCTGCAGTAGGATTTGTTTTAATTACACTTTGTCAATACACCCTGAAACTTGGTTAAATATACTGCCAGGTTGGGCTCAGCATCTTTTACATTGAAGACAATTTAATTATGATAATGATTTAGGCTTCGCAATTCATTGGTCAATGGGTTATGAACAAAGGAACAAATACACAAATTAAAAATAGAAAATGGCCACTTTATGATTTATGTAGATGTAAAAGAAACCTAATAGAAATCTTTTCTAATACAGTGAAGATAAACTTTACATGGAGGAGAAATTAATGCAGCTTCAAATTTGCTCTGCTTTGCATTCACTATGATTTGCAAAAAATGATAATCAATAGAAACACACATCTCTACCACAATACCAGTTATAGCATTAAATTAATAGGAAGATCATTGTGTATTCTTTCTGAAATACAATTGATGAGTTATCATCAAGCAAATCACAAGTAAAAAAGTACAGAGGAGGTATTTTGTCTTTCTGAAAATGCCCGAATCAAAGGGACATCATGTTCTTCTGAAGCAAAACAAACCAAAACTGATCAAATAAATCATCAAAACAATAATTAATCTTTTTTGATATTCAACTTTTCTGTCTTCCAAAAAGCTTCAAGAGAAAAAGATGGATTGATCCGTCAGAATCTCAACAGTAACAACAACTTTGATGTTTCATCAGGAAAATATTCCTCCTCAGTACTGCAGTAACACGTCTTATTCAAGGTGGGCAAAGAGTAAAAAAAACAGATTATAGTGCGAACGGCTTTAAAATAATCCTGCTCATGCTGTTCTGTCAGAAGGTAAACGACCCTAATCAATCATTTCTGCAGGCTATTAACCAGTGAGGAACATAACTGGTAGGCAAACTCAACAACATACACGTTAGTCTTTGCTCTGTTTGCTTTGGAAAAATAATAAAACTATTAAAGGGGTAGTGTGCCAATTTTACACATCAAGTCTGTTTAGAGGTGTGGTACTACTGCATATGTGGAAAACTGTTTTATAGAGTCTCAGCAATAATAAACTGAAATTTATTAAAGTAAATAACAATAATTGCAATGGGGTGTGGAAGTCAGTATCAGTGGTGTTTGAAAGTGTGTGGATGTGTTGTATAATGTGAGGTGTGTGTTGTCAGTGCAGAACAAAACCAAAACGGCAACGCAAAAAACAATCACAGCGTGGTGAGTGGAGAAGGGATCAGAGAGAGACTGGAATCACGGCATAAATACTTTCTGGGGCACTGGCCAGGTGTTCCCAGTTAGTACTCGAATGACACATCGGCTCCACCCATCCAAGGACTCAGTCTCTTTTTTTATGTCTCCTCAGTCCTCACCTGAACTGGAAGTTGTTCCTGATGCCCCATTTTGACAGGCGTCCCAAGTCTCTTATTTTGCTCGGAGGAGCGAGGAAACATGAGAGCAGACTTCCCGGAAGTCTTTTACTAGCCGACACGCCCCCTTATTGGATATCAGTTATTGATTGGACGCTGCAGCTGATCTGACTGATCTGATACATCACTGCAGTTTCATATCGAAGTGGAGACAGATTAGATTCAATTTAAGTGCATCATTCCCAAGTTTTGTGCTTTACTTGTTTTCTGATTCATCATATAGTTAAAAATCTACTGATTGTCAGTCTGATCAACAAAAGAACCATAAACAACTTTCTTCATTTATTGGAAAGGTTTTTTTTTTCATGATGTTATTTCCTTTCTTGCTGACAGACAGACTCATCCTGACTTTAATTTTATCCATAATAACAGTTAAACACATTATTTTACGTCATTTTCATTCAGTCACATGTGAGGCTGAAAATTCCTGAGCGTCAGGTTTGATATGAGTTACATCATTTCCATTTTCCCTGAAACATTTAGCCAAATACATATTTTCCAGTGTTCAGAAGACACCCTGATCATATTCTGGATTACTGAATAATGAATTCACTATCAGGATTATCAAAAAATACAGATGCAAATAATCAATAAATAGTATAAACGCATTCTGCGAGTAGAAATGGTTCCTGTGCGTCTGAGCAGGACACAGTATAAATGCAGAATGCAGGTTTTTATTTAGGTGTTTGTTAAACAGGTAACAGGCTGCAGAGAGGAAACAGCTGCTCTAGTGGTGATAAGTGTGAACCTTTATTAGTATTAACACAGTCCACATGTGTGCAGACACACACTCCATCAGTCTCTACAGCTCTTAAAGCCCACTGACAGTTGATCCAGCTGTGATCAGCTGTCGCCGTCATCAGAAACGGACGTCGCTTCACATGACGCTTCAGAGGAGAGGACGTCTCATGTCTCTTAAAACAAATTTCCTCGTTTCCTCTCTCCTCGCTTGGTTTCCTTGCGTCTCTCCTTGCATCCACGGTGGGAGGGACTAAGACGCAAGGAAAAGACGCAAGTGAGGGAAACGTGGATGCAATTTAAGAGACTTGGGATGCATCCGCAGAGTCTTTTGTGAACAAATTAGCCACCACTATCATAACACACCCAAATCTCAGACCAAACTGTTGAGGTTGAGTTGCATTGTGGGTAATGCAGGCACCAGGTTTTGACAAGGAAGAAGAATGTGTGGAGTAAAAAAGGACAATATCTCAGGTTCTGGTGCATCGATTTTTGTACTTTTTTAAAAACCGTCCACCCTGAGTACTCTTTTAATTACCTGTCAGTCTGAGATATCAAAGTCTTACTCTGCTGCGGATCCACTGGACCAACTTTGTACTGACTGATTGTAAAGGACAATGACTGGTCTCAATGAAAAAAGCTCACAGCTACAGTAGAGGAATGTTCTGCCTTTTTCATCCTGTGGGTGATTTTCATGCATTTACTGCTCTTTATGAGCACATTATCTTTTGAAAATATGAGGAAAACCAACACATCAGACAGATTATCATAATTCTTATATATAGTGCTTATATATTCAATAATACTATTCTGTGCCTATTATGATATTTCTAGGTTTGTGATGGAACCCAAAAATTATTAAGGCTGGCCTTACTTGCACTCTGCAGCTTGTGAATATCATAATATATCTACAAGTGTGTCCAAGCCCCTTTATTCAAAAGCAAAATGTCTCGCTTCTGCATTGAAGTGCAGTCGACTGAAGCCTTCATCAGTTGAGAAACTGGCATCTCTACAGTACATCTTCTGTGATGGATTCCTCCCAGAGAGGATGTTAAACATCGGAGCGTAAAATCAAAGTTTTATGATGAAGCCTTTTGGTTTTGATGGACAGACATCGAAACGCTGTTTTATAAATAGGTGTAGATGATTTACTCTGCTGTCACGCTCCCGTCAAGTACATGAAACATCCTGACGTTGCTCTTAGGTGCATTATAAAGACAAAAATACATCATAGAGCAACATTGTTTAAGGAACATTACATCATATTTTGTTAAACATAAGAAAATAGTTTTCTAGAATAAAAAGTAGAGAAACTGCAACTTTACATCTACTGAAATGTTAATATTCTGACAATCACACAAACCACAAGCCCGTCACTGTCAGCACCCAGACCTTGTGCATCCCTGCTTTTAAAGAAATGTGCAGGCCAGAACGAAAGCCCTCTAACTTTTTAAATTACAACAAGAAGACAAGTATAGTCCTTGAGGTGTTGACAGCCCTTTTCGATCTTCCTCATGAGCGCAGACAAAGCGATTATCCAGGTCTTCTAACCAGTAGTCAATAATAAACAAGACACCGCTAAGCCAGTACCAACCACTCCAGTGAGCCTCACACACACACACACACACACACACACACTGGCACCCAAGGGTCTCCACAGAACAATGCACATTTGAATGCCCATTTATCAAACCATTATACCAGTGTGAACCAGACCTGCAAAGCCTTCAAACGAAAAATAAAAAAGCAGACATACACGCGACGGTGGAGGTATGATTCCTGTCGTCATGCTTACGCTTTTCAGAATCTAACATATACTGTAAATGTTGGGTTTGTAGCATGTTTAATATTTCATTTTGACATTTGATAAATGTTAAACTACATGTATAAGTTATGAGCAGCGATTTGTTTTTCATGCTTAGGAGGAAGAAAATATGACCCCGTTCAAGAGATTCTTTTTTTAGACCTGCTAAAAGCTAAGCTGAAATAGGCTGAGGTAGTGTTACTCAGTCACAGAAAGTTCACTGAGGTTTTGTGGTTTTGATGTCTTTTATTAGCATTACAAAAAAAAAAGAAACAGAAACTACACAGATAATATTAATGACTAAACACTGGACAAGCTGAGCCTCACAGTGAATGTGGTCATGAATAATTCAATAACATCACAAAACAAGTTTCAATTAATTTCTCTCACAAAATTTAAGAAGGAATCAAGTATACAAATTCAGGTATACAGTATGCTATTAAATGAAACGCTTCCTGACTTTTCACCTATATGCACTGGATGATAAGAACCGTGAGGAAAAAAACAACATATGGACCCAAACACAGACAAATTCTGTGATAAACGAACCCTGGAGTTTCTTTACAACATTCATGCAAAAAGAGGAAAAATGAAAAAATGAATGAAAAAAAATGAAATGTTTTGGAAGTAAATGAAGATAAATGAAAATCTATGAATGGGATGCCAAAGTAATTGAAACACAAATCTAAAGTGCACCAAAAACAGTGTTTGTCCAGATGCTTCTCTATACAAATTGGCCTCCTGCAGCCTATTATGAATACAGAACAACATTTCCTGATATTGCTCTTTTATATTTAATAGATTTTCACCATTTTAAATGATGCAGACATTGATTCTCTGCTACTGCTGCTACTTCACTGCTAAGTCATTTTATTTATTTTGTTCAATGCCCTCCACAGGCATCATTAAAATCTAATCTAATCTAATCTAATCTAGTGTTAAGAGCCATACTCCACAGCTGGTGACAAACGAAAAACAAAGCAGTAGGTCTTGGGTGGCGTCTCCAAGTGCACCTGCTACTTTGGTTAATGTATGTACAGTAGCGCAAAGTGTAAAAGTCCTGGGTGAAGAGGAATACAGATCAGAGCGTGTAGTGATCAATTAATACAGCCAATCACATCACTGGTCTCATAAACAGCCTTGTAAATCATGGCATCAGTTCAACAAATGGAAAAGTGTTTCTCCAGGAAATTATAGTTTGTTAGTCTGTTGCAAGTTGTGTGTCATGGGGCATCGCAAAGTACCGCAAATCTGCAGCCAGAATCGGATGGTGTGTGTGTGTGTGTGTGTGTTTAATAGTTTATTAGTATAATTATGACAGATGTAGTGTAACGCATTCAGGGAATAAAACGGCATTTTGTTTTGCTAAAAAAGAAGAAAAAAAAATGGAGGAATGAAATGATGCACAGGATGAATGAGCCCCAGTAATCTGATGTTACAGTACAGTATAAGCAACCAGTCTGGTGTGTGTGTGTGTGTGTGTGTTTTGTAATCACACTTTGAATGCATCCACTGGTTGGAGAGTGTATAATTAATAATACTTTTTTTTTTGCATTTTAAACATTATTCAGTTAATGCAGCTCATTTTTTTGATTGTATTTAATTTGCTGTTGTTGATAAAATCATGGACACAATTTCGACCAAAATACAAACAAATTGCTTCGCGGTGCCTCATTTGAATGAACCTCCCACCTGTTTGTGCTTCTCCTTTCACCTGCGTACCTTGCCTGCAGCGCAATTACAAGGTCAGAGAAATACCAAACCGCCTGAACAACTGTTTACACTGGTCATTGCACCTGTGATGCTCATTACCCTCCAGACATTGATACTCTTAGATCAAGGCCATGTTGGTATAGTGAACATTTCAGGATGTGTCAGACTCGTTCAGGAAAAGGACAAAAAGCTTCTCCGGGTTGATTACAAGAAAAATAAATAGCTAAATCAAATAGATGTGTTTCGCAGTATATTGCAACGCATTGAACAAGGATCCAATATTGATTTTAGAACAATGTTTTCCATGCAGCCTCTTCAAAATGCTTTTGTTTTTTGGACACAATCACTGCCATGAAATACAGGAGAGAAAACAACAACAATATAATAACATTGTATTTTAGTAACCAGAAGAGAGAATAACATGCCCCAAATCTCAGCTCATAACACAATTACGCAAACATCACCATCGACCCGGCACAGCTCAGTCTGTACTCCACATATGTAATCATGTGACTAATCTCAAGCAGACAGAGACGACACTGCACACACTGTTTTTCACAAGTTATGACTTACGACTTTTGACAAGTTATGTCTTCACAAGTTTTGTATTATGACAGCGATTATGTATGATCTGCCGCTGTCACTGAAATCGGGTCACTCGGGCATAAATCGCCATCTCAGTGATGAGTCACAATCCAGCTCAGGGATTAATTAGTACATTGTAAGGGAGGCTGACCTGTAATTAAAAGTACAGCAGTGACATGTGGGAAGTAAGTCCAATCCACAAAGAAATGACATGATAATCAAAAGCAAAGAAAAAGAAATAAGAGAAGTTTGTAAATGAAACTTTAAGAAATATACTTAAATCCATATTAGATGATTAAGGATCAAAATAACACCATATGAAACTCCAATAGTGTGTTTATTATTCATGAAACCCCCCTTTTTGTTAATCATGCTGCTGATAATTAGTAAAACAGAGAAAAATAAAATATTAGCAGTCGTTCAATTACAAGCTCATAATTATCCAGACGGGATAATTAGATACATTAACAAACTGTTGAAGAGATATGAGTGAGTAGGAAGGTGAGCGTGTGACAGCGAGAGTGAATCATTATTCCATCACTCCAGCTGGTGAGGATGTGACACTTTGCTTGACATTAGTGGAATGAGAAAATCTCTCCGCTAAGACAGGAACCGAACGGCTCTCGTTGTGGTGGTGGTGGTGGTGGTGGTGGTTCAAAAAAAGACCAAACCGCAACATAATACGAAGTTCATACGAGTGAACAGGGGTCGGCTTGTGTCGCCCTCCTGAGTGAATCCTGTTCTGCTTTGATGGAGACAAGCTCTAACAACCTCCGCGGGGGGAGATAAATACTTAATCACAAAATCCGAGAAAAAAAAAAAAAAAAAAAAAAAAAACACCAGATGGAGGAAAGCAATCTGTGAAACACTGTCAAATGCTTTGATAACTTAAGATTTTAATAAGGGTTACACAAAACCCCTCCAGCTAAATGCTTTCCTACACTGTACCGCTGTTGTACGCCTGTCATGATGTACAGTATGTTTTATGGAAAAGGTTGGGTATTCAAACCGACTCAGATCTTAGCTGTAAAGAGGGTTGATCAGTCACAAAGCTACAGAGGTTTGTGGTTTTATTAAATCACTTCTTCCAGCATTTTGTTCTAAGTCCTTGGTGTCTGCTTGGCTTTCTTTGATAAATGTCGCAGCAGTTCTAAAACTGACAAAAAAAAAAAAAAACAGTGATTACAGTTTGCTTTGAATCTTTTAATAACTCTAAAACGCGCTGCGGCCAACTGAGTGATTCTTCAAGATGAGTTTATTGGGTTCTTATTCGTCAAAGGCAGATCATTAAAATAAGAGGTGCTAAATGAATGAACTGTAGTGAAGCTCTGAGAAGATTTAAAGCGGATGTTAAGCTGGTATTGACTTTTCCTTCACAAAAAAAAAAATATCTAGACCCACAACACAGAGACTGTCCTAAATACTAAATGTTACTTAAAATAACTTAACAATCATTAAGTAAAAATGGAAATATTTTACATGATGATGACATATATCAATCCCTCAAGTCAAACTTCATGTTTATCTTCAATTCTTGTTTCTTCCATTTGTGAAGAAGTTTTAATACAAGTAGATTTTAAAGTTAGTTTTTGTGATTACTTTTTAAATCGGTGGCAGTGATTTGCTTGTATTATAGCACAATACAAAGAACCATAATCACAGATCAGCAGGCTGTGCCGGTTTCTTCTCACTGTTACAAAAACTTAAAGCTGCCTTAATTCATTTGTGGCCTTTAGGGGGCAGAAAAAATCCCAAACAAGCTAACAGACACGTCACTTGATATTTTATCAAACAGTTGCTTATATGGGTCTTTCTTTTCTGATGAAAACAGTTTTCTGAAATGGGGTTGATATGGAGATCTTCTAGACTAAAACATAGTAAATGCGCCATAAAACTAAAACAACAAGCTCAAAGATGCTAAACTGAGTGATAATTTTCTGTGGGTTTGTCTATAAGAGCATCCTCTTTGACATGACATGTAATCATTTAATTCTGTGCAGCTTCACATTTAGATTCAGGCCTTTAACATTTGGCGAAAGAAGGAAAATCCACTTCTGTTACACATGAATATTAAGGACATGTATGTTTTCTTATGTTCTGTTATCATTCAAGTCATTCCGTTTAAAAGAATACAAGAATATTGATTGGGAGTCGAGTGTAGTTTATGAATTTTGAGTTGGACATAACGAGCCTGAGTTGTTCTGGTAAATGGTTTATTTAGTGTTTATTGAACTGTTGGGTGGACTTTCAAACAGGTTGTGTTGTTTTTCTTCTTGTATACTTCCATTGCTGAGATCATTTCTAATTCTTCAGCATGTCCTGATGATGAGACGTAATATTTTAACATTTTATGCCTGTTTTGTATAATAGATCGTCCTGTCTTCTTTTTGAAACCAGCCCAACAATCATGTGGTTAAAAACTTCACTTGACGACAGATGTTCGAGCAGTGATGACTGAACACAAAATGAATATGTAGAAAGAGGCTGAGTCATACGCCACAGTCCATTAACAATCTAAACAATCCACAAAACTGTAACGCCTCGAGCGACTAATCATTTGTGAGGCATGTGGGGAAATAATCATGATAAATAAAGGTTAGCCGTGCATTTTACTTTCTCTGGATATCCTCCACACACACACACACACACACACACACATCAGATGAGTCGTTTGCTGCTTCTGGGTAATAATTTATCAGACAAGAAATGTGGGTTTTGCTGTAGAAGTAACAAACCTACAACCACCAGCCTTATACTTTGGGTCCTCCTGCATAAGCCAAGGTCATTGCAGCAGCCAAATGGGGCTGGCAGCACATTTGTCCAGCCTGCACCCTTACCTCCAAAGACTCGTGTCCTGGCAGTGTAAACCACAAGCTTCTGCCCTCAAGAAAATGCTCCGGGTCCATCCGATGATTACATCAAGAGGACGGGCCTGCCAAGTGTTACTATCGGTGCCAAATGTCCCGTTCTTTCCCTCGCACCTGCCTGATTTGTCATCATTCCCATTCATTCTCTCTCACTCTTTCTATTGTCTGCACATTTCTCATTCTCTCTGTCTCACTCAGTCTATTTCACTCTTATACTGACATTTTCTCTCTGGTTTGTCTTTTATGCCACAACCTCCCCTTTGTCACCCTTCAGATTCTCAAAGGTCTACTGGCTGTCCAAAGGCACATCTGTCAGGATCACATATTACCTTCATCAATCACAATATCACTCAGGAGACATCAGAGGCTGAACTGTAAAACCTTTGTTTTACACCAACCTTAAAAGGAAAAAAAAGATCACAGAAACAGTGCAGGTATAAACCAAGTTACACAAAATATGATTTATAGATTTATTTATGGGCAGCACACAGAGGTGGAGAAATACTTCAATCCAAACACCAGTACCTTTCTTCTTCTGGGGACAAATATTGTTTTTCAGCAACATTGAATCCTAAGACCATAGCTCATCAATGGCACTATAACGCAACTTTATTAAGAACATGGAGAATATGAGACACTTCCCTCCAATACCAAAATGTCCCCTATCCCTGTCAACATAATTTGCACCATACATAATGATGTACTACTTCATGTGAACAGCTAAACATCTGAGTTTGCTTGAAGTGAACCCCTTACCATGGTTTGTAAGTACAGTAGACAAGGACTTCTTCTTCACTACACCACACAAAGATTTAACAACAGCTGTCACAGTTAAACAAAAGGTCTAAGAGTTTACAGTCATGCTAGCAGCTCAGCGAAACTGTACACTTGGGCACACTGTTGAATGAAATGTCTGAGATTTGCTTAGCATGAAACATAAAGTGCAGATGAGGTTTATAGGATTGTCATTTTGTAGGTATTGGTTCATTAACTTAAGTATTTGCTAGATGAAAAGTTAAAGGATCATATTTCAGTCTGGACCAAAGCAGTGGACCAACCGACTGACGAACATTTCCATCCCTAGAGGCACGCAACTGGTATGGCTGCAGTATTTTAAACCTTGCGATTAAATGACCTTGGTTTCTGGGGAAAAGAAACTCAGCCCAAGTATGAAAACACCCTAAAGCTGGAGAATAAAAATTATTATTATTATCATTCTCCCGCTCTCCTTTACAGTAATAAAGTTTCAACCAAGACATATTGATTCATTCATGTCTTTTTTCATGTCCAATCCAACTAATCCCCATGACTCAGCAAAGTTCAAAGACCAGACGAGTTTAGGAGAATAAAGTTTTACCTGCCAGAAGATGGTATCTATTGTGCTCCCCAGGAAGCCTTCTCTTGTTTCGGACGACAGGAGTTTGGGTCCGAGGATCGTCATGAACTCCTCGAAATCGACCTGTCCATCACCTGACGCAATAAAAAAGAACAAGTTTAGCAGACGATGTACTGATATTTGCATTGTTAGGCTATTGCTGTGGTACCAAACCTCTCCTGATCATCCCAAACAGTGATGCCAAATAAATTATTTTTGTCTGAACTCATTCATCATTATTCATCTGATGAGCTCTGTGGAAGATTTCTTTATGCGTGGCACCATCCAGCCTGCAAAATAGACAGACTGCCATTTTTTTGGTTTCTTTTGGATCTGTTTTCGTTCTTTTTCTCTCAGGTCATCTTTCCTTTTAATCCCAATGTTACCATCTTCTAAAGTGGAAATGATTCAGACAGCATGAGCACAACCTTGCCGGTTATCCGACATTGGTTTTGGAGTGAGAGGCGAGGTACAGTGAATGACAAATGATGTTCCTGTCTTGAACGACTATGGCTGATGTGCCCCTGAGCAGAGTACTCAGTAGCTGATAGCCTGCAGCTGAATGTGTGCACAGTATGTATGAAAGTTCAGCAGGGTGTTAAGGGAAAACGAGGACACCGCGATGAACTTTTTCTGAATTAAATAACAGACATAATTAAAGAATTTGAGACTGCAAAAGGTTTGTGTCTTTGTTTTTATAACAAAAGCAAGAACCCCTCAATTCAGACAGTTTGATATATTATTTTATACTGAGACAAGACTGTAAAATAAAACAGCTCTTACTAGCTCTATAACACTGGGTGTGAAGTAGATCAAAGTTTACAGCCACTGTAACACTAGTGACATGGAGTTCCTGCTGTGCACATTGATTCAAACAGTTTTGATGTGGAAGTCTGCTGATGGTTGTCGACAACTACTGAAAAAAAACAACATCAAAACCCTTCAGACAGCGACAGTTCAAAACAAACGGATCATGGATTCATATCGATAATGTTGAACACACTTGAATCAATTTTCTCTTTTACTCTGTGGGTGGAAAGTTTTAATGAGCCCAGATTCATTATCTCCCCTGCAGAGTTTGCATTTTCTCTGTCTGGTTATATTATCTGTATGTTTAGGATGAATCAAACCTCCACTGAAAGCTCTCGCTGTACGTAATAAACTAAAGGATGAAAAATTCAGCAAAACTAACTTGTGTGCTTAGATTGACAAGTCAAATCTTTAAGATTTAAGATTAAAAGGGCAGACAGACAGAGAAGCCTGCAACCAAACACCTTTAAAATAACTGAATTTAAAAGGATGACAGATAAGATGGGCTGAATGTAAATGCGCAGCAAAGACAAAAAATCTTTATTATCATTCAATCTTTCAATATCCTGTTTGTTCACTTTCTTTCTTTTTGTTGTTTCTCATGTCCCTGTTGTAAAGCAATTTCACTTCCCTCTTCCTTCCCACCTGCTTTTCTTGTATCTGCAGATGAGACTGGGACCTTGTCAGTAGAGAGTCACCCATGCAGTATGACTCAATCTGCCCCTACCTATCTGCTCCTGTTCTGACTGTGGTGGCCACCCTGGGACACACCGGCACCAGAACATTTGATGTCACTGACTGAACTTGTATCAAAGTTGTACTTGTGTGCGCATTCAGCATTGCAAATGCGGAGCTACGGGGGACAGATAAAGCAGTGTCCTGACCTGAGGATGTCAGGATGGGAAGATATTTGGATGGATGGATGACGGTGGAGATAAAGGTGGACTGGGAGAATGAGTTCAAGGTAAGACTAAATGAAGTGCAGTTACAGTTGTTGCAAATACACAACACATGAGAGTTGTTAAAAGCTTGAACAAGTGATATTTTTATATTTCCACTAAATCAAATTAACTGTATTCTGTTCTCATCATCCTCATTTCCAGGCAGGCAGCTGTTTTCAGAAAACAACTCGTGCCAAAGCATCTGTACACAACCTGGCCGGTACGAGGCAGCAGACGGACAAAGTTAGCAACTAGCTGATGAAGTGGAACATCTTGCAGCTAAAGAGCTGGATAATATTCTAACGTGTATGTGGAGACCACACCAGAACAAAAAGGAGAGGAAATGTTAAATTTCAGGTGGCCAGAAACAGTACTAACATGCTATTATGTGTCAGAAGGGAATAGTTTAACAGTTTAAATATAATAAACATAAACATAATATGATAGTGTCTCAGAGCTGTGTTTATGTAGTAGCCAAAAAGTAAATTTGTTGCAACTTTAATCTTATTGTTTTCATGAAATTATCATGAAATCATTCCAGCAATTTTTGCTCAACAAGTCTACCATGTTAAAGACAAAAATAAATTAAAAAATGACTCTTTTCATTTCATAATTCTTCATATGTCATACTTTAACATGCACTTTCCATGTACAGCATGCTGACAGCTGCTTCTGCCCGCTGACACTCCTGAGTGGAAATAAGTGTGTAGAGAAAATAAATTATCAAAAATACCTGTCCTACCAGTTTTTTTCCATGAGTGCAGGCAGAGAACTACTTTGAAATGAACAATCTGCTCTCTAACTAACAACCACTGTACCCATTAATAATAAATTATAGTTTTAATATACGTTTAATATCAAACTCTTACCTCTATGCTATATTTGTACTGTCCACTGAGGACAATATTCATGTTGTTACCAACTGGTTATCTATTTTTCAACTTCCAATCCAAAATTTAGGGCTGCATAAAGAATTACTTCAACATGATGTTAACTTTTATAATTACGGCAATGTTACACTTCATTTGTTTATGTCATGGGTTTAAAGTCAAAGTGAAAAACGCATCTTAATTCCAAAGAAGCAAGTCTGCAAGCTACTACACTACTGACCTGCTGTGCTGATTTGGTTTAATAACACACCATAGTGATAATGAGACTGTTTTCAAGAGCAAACTGTTATTAAATTTAACTCTGATTCAACTGTAAAAACCCTCCTGATATTCAGTATTTTACACTGGAATCTCCAAACTGACACCACTTCTTACTTCCTCCTTTTTTAAAAATGAATTTTATGTTGCACTAGATGCACATAAAAAAAAAACTACAACTATAAAACACAAACATCCCTAAAACATTGTGTAATACAGTGGAATATTTTAGCCAAGTTTCACCCTAAAAGCCTCGAGTGCTTTACATCATGGCTGCATTTTGATGTATCTGCAGTTTATGACAGCTCAACATTATGCACAAAGTTACTGAGTCAATTTTTGTGTTTCAAAGCTTTGACTGGGAAAGACAGTCTCTTCCTGTATTATGTCATCAACCAAGCATCCTGTTTCAGCAGGAAAAGCACAATGAATTATTAAAAAGGAGAATGCAAAATCCTTCTTCCTTTACTTAAAGACAAACAAATTAGATCAAAGACAATAGAGAATAAAAGAGTTAACACATGTTAATACAGATCCAAACTTAAAGCCACTGGAAACCCAAATCCACAATAACCTTCTAAATATGTACTTTAGTGTCTTATGTACATAATAGTAAGCATCTAAAAAGTATTAGAAATTAGTTTCAATCCAAATTTGAAATGTTGTAATTTAAGTTTTTGTAAACTTTCCAGATATTGGGTTTGAATTGGGTGTAGTTATGCTCAGACAAGCATTACAAAAATTACATAATTAATTCTGCAAACCAATCATTTCTTGTTCCTTTCCCATCCAGCAATGTGTGAAAACTATCAAACTAGGCAGCGCTGATCAAATATGAATCAAGATTCTGTTACTGCATTGCCTATTTCTGGTATCAAATGTTTTCAGAAACATATTTTAGTGTACTGTTTAGCTGTAACGTGAGAAAGTTTGTGACCCAGCCGTCATGTCGAAAAACAGACAAAACCAAGCACCGCCCCAACTGGCGGTACCTGCCAGTAGCCAGTGAGCTGTCAATCAAAACGTGATCTGCCACGCATACAGTCTTGAGAAATGGTCCTAACAGCAAAATGAGCTGTTTTTTAAGAGTTGTGAATGTTTATTGTCACTCAGATTTTTTTTAGATGCTTAATGAGACACTTGACTTTGATATCATGTATGTATTTTTACAGTTTCAGAGGCTTTAAGAGATTAGCGCCAAAGTGAAAAAGCAGGGCATCCAGGTCATTAACATCGGAAGAAAAAAGGAGAGCGTATGTGATCTGCTGCAATGCTGTGATCTGGAACAAAAGAAGAGCAGTCACACCTCTCTCCATGAAGGGCATACAGAGCTCAATAACAATCACATGGATTTGACAGCAGTGACGAGCAGAGCAGATGACCTATCAGTATCTTCTAGAGATTGGCCGGATTTAGCCACCGGGCTCAGAATCCATGGCTGTGAACGTGGATCCAATCCTCACATCTGCCCACTTGGCACAGATACAATCACCATCATCTATTCTCATTCATCTGCTAATGCCCCTCCTCTCCTCTATGCCATGTCCCTTGATCACTGGCTCTTCATCACTGTGTCTATGCACAGGCATTTGAGAAAATAACAACAACAACAACAACAACAAAAAAACAGGCCAGATTTTTCACACTGCATATTTGTCAATTTAACTGTATATTGTGAAGAACTGTTCTTGAAAAACTCAGCGTGTGAACTGATTAAACCACACTTGATTATAGAGGGTATAAAGATGATAAATACAAAATAACAAATGAATTATATTAGGGCTGCAACTAACGATTATTTTTTATTAATGTGTTATTTTTTGATTAGATTAATTAATCATTTAAATCTATTAGTAATGTCAGAAATTAATGAAAAGCTGCAGGCAACTTATTTACCTCAGCTTATGTTTGTATCTTATTGAATAATTAACTAAAAAGCCTTTGTATTAGATTTTTTTTAATTATAGTAAACAAAAAATATTCCTTTATTCTAAAAATTTAAGGCAGAAAAAATATTCTAATGTATCATTTTTCTTTGTGGAATAATAAGAGAGAGAGGGTAAATTGGTGCAGTCTATGCTGCTTTCAGTGTCCCCACATCAGATCTGTGTGTGGGGCGGTTACGTCATATATCTGTGATATTCCCACTGGTGGGCATCAAAGTCAGACATTTATCATTTGTTCACATTAACCTCTTCCACTCCCCCAGGACGCCAGTGTCCTCGGGTGACATCACTGTCTTTCAGACACCACTGTCACCCCTCTCTGAAAGACATTACTGCCTTTCAGAGGGTGTAGAGGGTTTAGTTTTAAAGCTACAGTGAATATACTTGTATCACATGAAACTAGGTAACCAGTACAACCCATTGGTGCCTGGCTTTTGGGAAGGGGGCTAAATAATGCTTGAAAGTTAGGCTAAATTTTGGCGAGGGAAAAACTGGCAAGGCTATTTTCAAAGAGGACCCTTGACCTCTAAAATCAAGATATCTGAATGAAAATCGGTTCTATGGTTACCCACAAGCTTCCTCTTTACAGACGTGCTCACTTTATGCTAATCTCATGCAGTTCGGGGCAAAAACCATGCAGTTTTTTGCATGCAGTATGCAAGTGTTATTTTCGCCTATTCTATAAATGGTGTATTTGAATATTTCTGCATACTGGAGTCCCTAAACAGTCTTAGAATTGCATAAATTAGGTTAGACTGGAAAGCTGAGACTGTTGTCAATGAGCCCAACTTTATTCTTAGTCCTAATAATAACCATTTCATTGTAGTGAGACCATTTTTTTTAAACTTGATATAAAATTATTGTGACCTCTAGAATAATCACAGCCTCATGAAACTTTACAACCACAAACTAGAGACCTGGGGCATTAAGAGGATGTTTGGCTTTTTTATGGCTTTTACTTTTTACTGACAATAAGTTTCTGAGCAATTCCCAGAATAGAAATTCTCACCATCCCACACAATCACTGAAAATGCAATTCTTGCAGAAATCTCCAAATGTGAAAAGTTTTTGATACCAAATCCCAACATTAATTTTTTTATGGTGTTCCTCAAGGTCTTAGTGTTTTAATGTGGTATTTTGGAGGGATTTTGACCATTTTTATCAATTCTCAAATGGTCATAAATGGTTAAATTTTGCACCAAATCTGTGTAACAAATGGTATTGACCCAAAAATTGCTGCAACAACTTATGAGACATAACTGAGCATGTGAATGGCCATCATATACTTCCATTATAATATTCTGCACTTTTATACACTCTAAACTTTCAAAATTTGAATAGGCGTCTAAACAAAACATTTATTACTAAAACAACACAGTGCTGAGCTAAATCCCAAATTTGTCTTCAGGTTCCCAGCTTTCACGTGATGTATACCACTTCTATATGGCATATACTGTTGACCTGCTATCTCTCCCCTGAATATCCCCTGTTCCCCCCAAAAATGGGTCTATGGTAGGGGGGCGGGAGTGGAAGAGGTTTAGGTTTTAAGAACACTCCTGTAACCAGTCAAATTCTTTGCATCCAAGAGCCTCTCTAGATGTGAAGTTAGTGTGCTGACCGTTCTCTTCATCTGTTCGTCTAAACCTGTTGGCTCATACTTGAGTGAGCCCTTGCTAGAAAGCCATCAAGTCCTCAGGTTCAATAACACCTGAAGAAAACCTCCAGTATTTTGCCAATGACATTTGTCAATACAAACAAGTTGACCTGGCTCATTTAATGGGAAAGAGGTTTTCCAAACAGCAACCTTAACAAACTCAATGAAGATTCAATGAACAGAAACAGGAAGAACGACTAGAACATAGTGAATAATAAACAGCATTACAGTTCACAGTTAAAGGTTGAGTCAGTCATTCTGGAGAAAGATTGTTGATATTTGAACTAAACACCCAAACAAATACACCCCCCCCCCCTTCCTTCAGAAGCCCCGCTCCCCAAATTCATGGATGCGCATTGCCAAGGCAACAACCAAAAGAGAAATATGGCGAAATTCAAAGCGATGCGTCAGCTGAGTCACTTCTGTTCCTCTCACACATTATCACAAGCAGGAAAAAAAAAAATGTCGTCTCATGTGAGCATCACAGTCCATCCACGCTCTCCGCCTCTCTGCAGCCTCCCCCTACTTCTCACTCAACCTGCGTTCAGCGTCTCTGTCCACAGAAGCAGCCGTCTGTCAGCTGCAGCTCCCTCAGAGCTGAGACTGACAGCAGAAATTTACTGAACCAAAAAGAGTTTGCATGTCGGCTCTACAGGAAGAAATGGGTTGTATTTATTGATTCATTGATATAGTTAACAAGTTGAAAACACATATACAGTAGTTTATTTGTGTGATTTAAACAGCTCTCTGCTTAGATTACGCTTCACTAAATGCGACAGAAACAGACTCGGAGTGTAAAAAAAAAACGGAAGCGTGTCTGTTCTGTGAGAAAACGCTTCCTATGTGAATTGGTCATGGCCTCTCTCTCTCTCTCTCTCTCTCTCTCCAGTTCGCCAGCCCTCCCCCAATATTCAGTGGGGTGCTGGAGACGGGACACTGATGTCCTCACACAGACAGCTGCTCTGATGACTTCCTCCTGTCTTGTGCACAAGCACGGACACCCCCTGCTGATTGGCTGGCATAGTGTCGTGTGGCTCGGTCCAAGCCACTTTGTTTCCCGTTTACAGAGCTAGGGCTGTGTATGAACATTTTTTTTCAGCACACACACAGAAGAAACAGCTAGCGGACTGTAAGGAGATATTCGCTGAATTTGACAAAAAGTGTGTAAAACGATCTTTCTCCAGAATCACTGACTCTACCTTTAACCTGATGTGTCAGATGGTTTGTTACACAGAACCATCTGAGTGTTTGGAAAAGGGAAGGCACTTTCAAAAAATACTTGGCAGGTGATTGGATGAGCCATCTGTCTATCATGGCTATCACCGTCTTACCTTGCGAGGCAGCTGGATTTGCAAGATCACGTGAGAATCCTCGTAGGACGCTGATTGGTTCGGACACAACAAGCACATAACTCGAAGCCTGACATGATGGATTCCTTGCTTGATCTTGTGATGTTGTGATCTTGCGAATCCAGCT
Organism: Thunnus albacares; assembly: GCF_914725855.1. Taxonomy (NCBI): domain Eukaryota; kingdom Metazoa; phylum Chordata; class Actinopteri; order Scombriformes; family Scombridae; genus Thunnus; species Thunnus albacares. The sequence goes on from NC_058111.1 coordinate 6,855,114, forward strand.
GCCTCGCAAGATAACTTCACAGTCTCCCTGAGACAAAAGCTGCCGTGACCTTCGTCATGCTCCAAAAGTAGCCTTGCATGCTTCTTCGAGTCGTAGCAAATGACGCAACAAGAACTGGCCGTGAGGCACAAAAGCAGCTACGGTCTCCTGAGATTCTCAAACGAATGAGTCAGAAGAGGAATAAAGGCAGTCAGACTTCTCAAACTTTAATATTCAGCCTTGAACATTTACAGTATTTCTCTCTCCACTGTGGAGCTGAAAAGCACTTATCCAATGCTGTGATAGCAGCATGAAGAACTTGAATATTTTCCCAGTGATCTGACATTTGCATATTGCATTTTCCCCATCCCCGCCTTTTACAATTTTAAGAGTCTAGCCTTTATAAAATGCCAATCACAGTTAATGCAGACACTTTGCCTGAAACCTGGCTCGGCACAAATGATGTTTGCAAGAACAGGGATTACTTGTGTTTGCGTGTTCTTGCTGCTGAGAGTGTCCACTCTGAGGACAAAAAGTTAAAAGATCACTGGTGAGGATGGTGCTGCAGAAATAAACTTCAGCTAACCTTGTTGACTGCAGGAACTATAAGCACTCTGGGTCTATTGATGTTGTACAATTTTGTAATGAATTTCCGGCTGCTGCATTAAGTAAGTTTATACAGTTTAGTTCTAGTTAGACAACCGATATGAAATATGATCAACCATACTCATTCCCACGTCGTACATGTGTGCATGTATTACTAAGATCTCACATATTTATTCATTTAGACTATTCTACAGTGGCATTGGTTTCACTTTGGTACTTTCATGTGTCAAGTGGAAGCGACGAGTGGTTGAGATTGAAATGATCGAGCATGCATGAATAAATGTTTTATGCATGACACAGAGGAATATGTAATCTGTGCATCTGATGAGGTAAGACTGCATAGAAAAACACTGCTGTTTATTGCAATTCTTCGCACAGTTGCCTGCAGAGGAGAGTGTGTTCCTCATTATTTTTACATTTTTATGACAATGAATAAATTGTTGTTTATGTCTGTGTAAGATGTAACATGTTAGGGGAGGAACCCAATATGGATCGCACAGTATGTTTTTACACTTGTGTATGTGCGTATGCATGTGACTCACCATCCATGTCTAGTCTCTGCATGATGATGGCCAGCTCCACCTCGCTAGGCATGTACCCCAGAGAGCGCATGGCCATACCCAGCTCCTGTTTGGAAATGAACCCGTTTCCGTCACGATCCAGCACCTTAAAAGCCTCCCGAATCTCTGCCAAGACAAACAGGAAATTGACTCAGCATCTATTGACAATGCTTTCCCCTCCTACTTCCAATTTGCACAGACATAAACACTTATTCATGTTCCTTGACAGCACTGCTCATATTGGTCTGCCAGACAATTATTTCTTCACACTGTCTTCTGTATTTGTGGGATTTCTTTCTCTGGCAGTGATACACCTCTCACGACTTTGAATTCATCTTGCATTTAACGAAGTTAGTTGGCATTTCACCCTTTCACCTTGTTCATCATCATTCGCACACCTCTCTCTACCTCCATCCCTCCCTCCCTCCCTTCCTCGCTCCCTTCCTGTCTGACCCAGCTCTGGGCTGTGCGTTATGCAATTGGTCTCGCACCACTGCCTCAAGTTAACAAGATCAATTCCCCCCATCGATTAATTTTCTTCACCTGCTGTCACAGCTGCTGTCACCTCTGCTCATTTTTTTTGCTTTCACATTCTTTAACATCACCCGTCAGTGTTTTCCTCTGTTCTCTTTGTCTTCTATTTTGTTTCCACCTTCATATGTTACAGTATATTTTTAATATTTCAATTCAAAAGGGTCTGGTTTACTTAGAGATACTCGTCTGCTCCCAGGGTTAAACCTGTGACCTTCAGGATATTTATACTTTTCCTTCAAACGCTAAAGATATTCACTGTGTAGAATATCACTTCCATTGATGCTGTTCTATAAATAACCATTTCCAGATCCTGTTGGTGCAGTACATCTGTACACAGTGTTCACTCATCACAGGAAAAACAACTGCAGGATTTATCACAACAGGTTGTGGTGGAGGTTCCTGACTAGTGTTCTGTTTCAAATCCGATTTATTGGACATCGATTGTCTTAAATTTTATTTTAGCCACGGTGCATCCATGTTGCGCTGCTGATGCTACGATTGACTCACATTCACAACAGAGACCAAAATGCCTCACTTGTGCACAGTTGAGTCAGCAGCTGGTTCACTAGCTGCTCGACGTGTGATCAAGTAGTCGGTGGAAGGAGTCAGCAGGCTCCACTGTGCTTTAAAGCCCAACTGAGATCACATTTAGTCATCTCTTTTTGCAGTCAAAAGTAATGTCAACAAGTTTTTGAAATCTTACTAGTTTTTTATTACTGAAGGAAGATGAAAAAAGGTCTGGATAAATCATGGAAATGCTCCTTTGTGTTTCAGCAGGCTGGAGAGGCGTGTCGATGTTTTGTTTGATTGATCTGGCTGAGTGGTTACATCATTGGGAACGAGAGACAAAGGAAACAAACTTGTGCTGTTGCTACATGGCATGAGCAGATTATCTATTGTAAGCAGTGGTACTGAAGAGAACAACAACATCTAAATGGATCAAAGTGATATTTTCAGGTATGTTTACATGCAGTTTTATGTGCTACAGCTGAGCAGCTAATTAATTAGTGCACTCATTCCCCAGTGAATGTTTGTTTGGTCACTTGTTTAACAAGCTAAGGTGCAGGACATGACGTGTTTTCATGTCTGTAATTTAGATGGAGATTTTAGCAGGAAAGCTAATGTGGGTTGTTGTTCAGAGTCTGTGGCTCTTGTGCTGCTGTCTGGCTGTCAGTGTGACCGTCTGCCTATGATAGAAGGGTGACATTACTTCTTTACGCAAATGTGGTTTAAATTAAAGTGCTTTGATTGGCTGTATGGAAACAAACTCTCCCTATATGTAGCTGAAGAACTAATGGTATTCTGATGAATTAATGCAAAAATAGATGGCGCCATCAGGAAACCATAAAATATAAATTTGTCCCTTTAGGTTTCTGATTCTCGAAGGAGAACATTGGTTATGTGATTTACAGAGCAGATATGTATGCTGTAGTGGACAAAAAAATCCAATTTAATTCCAATTTGACTTAAATAAATGCATATTTCATAAGTATGCCTACAGACAGGAAAGGGTGTATGGCGAGAAAAGAGAGGAAGACTGACAGGCATCTGGTGTTTTTAAATAGAGGTGGAATGTCACTCCTCCGAAGAACACTATGACGGCATGACATGCATGAACACACAGTCGAGCAGTGCATAATTTCAGACTGGAAAGGGGTATAGATGGTTTAACTCCATCCTTCCCGGGAACCACAGAGGCAGAGTTTTACTCTTTCAAGGGACGTATACTGTAGAGGATACTGACACTGCATATCTCTGCAGCGTGTAACAACAGCAAAAACTGATGCATTCAGTTATATCATATCCAAGATTCACAATTCAATATCTAAATGTCACATCAATAGCCAAGAATTTGTTGTTGAGTCCTCGTAAGTACATAAAAACAATGCAGCATGAGACAAGACAGAAGAATACCACAGAATTACAGTAAAAATCTTGTAATAACCATATTCTACAAACTGAAATTTAGACCAGATGAAAGCACTAGATGAAAAGTTAAGGTATCACCGAAATGATCACAATTCATCTTGAGGGGGACACGAATGTCAGAACCAAATTTTATGGCAATCCATCCAATAGGTGTTGAGATATCTCCTGACACCTCTGGGCACCATGGATGATATCTGTGCCAAATTTCATCATCTAGGAAAAATGATTGTCTGCATGAAGCCTTAGGCCAATCCATCATGTAGATATTTCACAGAATAAGTGGAAACTTTGACCTGCTGGTGGCGCTAGAGGAAACATCAGAAGATCACCATAGTTAATAGACTTTATCCGCTGGGCACCATGTATGTCTGCACCAAATTTCACAACAATTCATCTCATAGTTATTGAGATATTTCAGTCTGGACCAAAATGGTGGACCAACCGACTGACCAACCTTGTCAATCCTAGAGATAAAATTTCATCTAAAGTGAATGGAAATCTGTTTCTATCAAGTATTTTTTTTTCCATGTTTTTTTTTTTTTTCAGAGAATAAACAAGTTCCAACAACATTTTCAGACTGCCTGAAACAACAAATTGCCAAACTAAACCAAATACCACCATTAAGACATGAGTCCATCAATCATCCTATTATCTGCAGCATTGCCAATATTCTGAACCAGTCTGCTGGAAAATGACTTGGAACAACAAAGCATAAATGGAGCGTAAATTATGAATTGTCAATTATGAACAGTGTTTTGACTGTGTTAAGTATCTCCAGTAGATAATAAGAGGTCACAGCCTTCAACCTGCAACAGCATGTTACCGCTTCCCCAAACAGCTGGTCCTGAGCAAATAAAGCATCATCACCATTAGTAACTAAACAACAAAGCCTTGTTTCAGAGATATTTTTTTTTCCTGAGATGCACACTCGCAAATACTAAGACACACACACATCAAAGGCACACAGATTATTTTTCCTGCATTGAGATGAGTGTCTCATGAATAAATCTATCAGTGACTCAGGCCTTTGTTGAGTACTTTTCTGTATCTGGAGCGTGTTGGAACAGAATAACAACACAGACTAGGTTTATATATTCAAATGACTCAGTCTATTTAATGCATAACTGTTCCTACCCATCGAGATATTTGGCACATCGGAAATACTGTGCTGCTTTTCAACCCAAAATCCGACATTCGGTACAGCAATATTTCCACCAAAGGGACAGAGGTAACAAAAGACGTCACAGCAAACTCCAACTTTGATGGAACAGTAAAATGGTAGAGTTTGTTAATTTTGTATGCAAATGATGCCTTGTATTGTTAAATGTTAATGAGGCCATGTGTGTATTGCGAGTGTGTCCATGATGCTTGAATGACTGATGTCTGTTTACTTGCATTACGTAATCTGCTCAGTATCACATTTGCCGTGACCTTTCGGATACAGCAGCAAAAGCTTGGCGTCAACAGAGACACAGCTGGCACATGTGCTAGAACTTTAACTTCAGTACTGAGCTCGATAACACAACCGTAACACAACCGCAAGGAAAAGAAGTAACATCATGACATTGTGGCTGTTCAGCACTCTGTGGAGCATACTATAGGAGGAGATGGTACCTGAACCACAAGAGTTATGCTTACATGTTTCTTAAGTCAGTGATAGTTATCTACATATATTGTGCTTGTATATTAAATGTACCTTGCATCATGGTTAGTTACAACTATCTGCCTTATATGCATATAGGTACTAATTGTTATATCATGCAAAGGAGGATATATGACAACATTGCCACACTGAATACACTATTTGCTGCCACAAGGGAATTCTTCACTTAAAAGTTCCTCAACATCACAATTAGGTAGTGGAAATTGTATCCTCCAGCAAAAAGTATGTGAACTTTATGAGATGTAGCTAATCACATATGCACTAAGCAATCCAAAAGCCTTAAACCCAAATACATAAGGAAGCCAAGTCCTGTAATGGCCCTATTAATGTGATAAGGTAATCCAATCCATTTCATACTCTCAAAGTATTTACATACATATAAGACATATAATACAGCACCAGTATTCAAAATTAACAATAATTGTTGTGGTGTCCCAGCGGGATTGAGGAGAAGGAAAACACAATCAGCACCTTGGACAGCTCCCCAAGGTCCTGCTAAGACGTGTTGCCAGTGGAAGTTATAGAGATAAGTGGAGATAAGTGTCATTCTGTCTGTGTGCTGCAGTCAAGTCGGCACATAAGGTACACCTGGTTCAGTAGCTTCACTCTCAGTACCAGTCCTGCAGGTACAAGTCTCTCAGCTTCTTGCCAAGGTTGGCGACGGAGAATCTACACAGCTCAGGCACAAAAACTGCCAAGTGGGAATTGCTGTTTATATGCCCATGGAGTTGGAAACAAGCAGCCTAATGCTAATGCCCGTCAGCTTTCCTGCTCCCTCTCTCTCTTTCTCTCTCTCTCTCTCTCTCTCTCTTTCTCTCTCTCTCTCTCTCTCTCTCTAAAGGAAAGCTCAGTGCTGGTGGGCTGAGCGGAAACAAACCTCCCCGCAGGCTTACTACCGTCTGGTCCGGCTCAGCATGCTTAGTGAAAGAAGAGCCTGAATGACGATAAGGAAGGATTTATTTTGCTGCCCTTTAACCAAACCTATAGCCTGTTTAAGTTTTTGCTGTACAGCCTGTCTCCAGGACTTCTTTCAATGTAAAATCTGCCAGAAATTCAACCTGGGCTGATACAGATTCAGCTCAACGTGTGGTGGACTGTCTAGATGGTACTTAACTCTGTTAAACATTACGCTGAATGCTGTAGTCTGCTGTTAGAGCCGGACCGCAGCTCCAACTATTCCAGTATATAATCTTTTTAACTATCCCAGTATAGTGTACAGTGTACAGTATAGTGTCTGGATATTACACTGAAAAGAAATGTCAGCTGTATTATACTTGGAAATAGTGGGGTGCTGAGCTAAATAAATGAGTTATCTTTAAAACAAACTAACAAAGTCCACTAAAATGTCCACATGTCCTACTGTTCCCACTGCTGAGTTCATTTAAATTGTGGCCAATGCTGACCCATGCCAGTCTGAGGTCATAGAAAAGGTACAACATGACTAAGAAAGCAAACAAATACAGGAGAAAGAGTGCCTGCAGACCACCAAACTGAATAAACAAGAATTTGATATTATTCACAAACCTCTATGTCCAACATGGTCAAAAATATTATGTAAACTGCAAGTTAATCACTTTATCAAACTTTATTAACAGGTGATTTGTAGAGATTGTGTTGAATTGAGTAAAAGTCCACCTCCCCTACATGACTGTATCTCATGAAACGTGGCATTAAGACTTTGCAGTAACCACCTAGTTTGTTGTTTTATGATTCAACAGTCTAAAAAGTGATGAAGAGGGTTTAAAGGTGATTTTTGAAGCTTGTAGTTTGCTCTTTCATTCGATAATGAGAGGGCTATTCTCCAGGACTGTGCTCTTTTCCTGGACTTGCCTGCACCACAACTTGATTTGAATACATTTATCAATGAATAAAAAAACCTCTTCACTGCACAAAATCTACAAATTGCTTTCAGATGGCACAAAGGGGCTGTGTGGCATGGCATCAACCATTCATGTCCCGCATTCAGATGAATAAATGACAGCTGTGACGATAAAGATGTGGCCGTTGTTATAAATTTGGTTTATTACTTTCAGAGGGAATGGCGGACATTTATGCAGTGTTAATGAAGACAAACTAACTCTAACTAAGTGGATGTGAATGGAAAGCTCAAACTAAATCCACAAAGTCAGTCTTCAGTTGAATGACAGCCGAGTTCCTGGTTTTGGCTCTTGACTGGTTCACAGATCAGAGGCTAAGCTCTGAAGCTGAGCTTGGCAGGAATCGTGTTCCTGTTCACACACATTGAAATCTCTAAGATCAATGGAAACATCTTGTGAATTGTGTTTTAGGATTAACCACTGGTAGCGGTGGTGCTGAATCCCAATGCTTTATTCAGCAAAGCACAAATAGTGGGGTTTTTTTTATGAACATTTATTTTGTACAAATATTTTAAAAATTATTTGTTTTCGAGGAGAAAAAAAAAAGCATGTCAAATACCAGCACACAGGTCGGTTACATCGCTTTCTCAGTCTGTCTCCTCTGCTCTGCTGTCATGTCTATCAGCAAGTCTCAACGAGGGGTGTCACATCCACCTGCTACATGACGCATATTTCCCAATTTGGACATCACTCCTGGAGTTCTCGAGGGACTCTCCATAACCTGTTGTTCCACTTCTCCTTTCCACAATGTTAGGTTGTAAAAAAATAGGCAATAAATGAAAAGTGCAATTCAAGAAATGTCTTTGAAGTTCTTCTCTACACGTTACACGCTGTGCTGTCTCTGTGTCAGGGGTGTTTAAATAGCTACAGGTCTGTCTGCACATTCGCGATGAGCCACGCTTTAGCTCAACAGTCAGCGTCTATGATCTGGAAGAATCCAGTTCGAGACCCAGTGTGGGGACCTCCTTTATAAGAGGTTTATTCATAAACACTTATTTTAACACTTTACTATTTTAACACCTATTTCCACTTTTATTCAAACACAAATACAAATAATTTTGCTGCCTCAACAAATATAGATACAAATACAAATACGGGGCTCTCTGCACATCCCTACTACAGAGTATTAAGGGATATTTACAGATCTTGTATTGGTTCCTTCCTGCTGTAATGATACGGTCAAAACTTGATGCATCACCTGGAGCAAAAGCACAAGTAATTTTTTCTTTTATAAAGAATTTATCGCTTTTTTTTCTTGACTATAAATTCTACCTTCACATAAAAACCAGGGCCAAAATTTGGAGGTGAAGTTCACATAAAAAGTTGCTATTGCTGTTGCTGGTGAATCACTGCCTGCTGAGATGAATATAGAGACATCTACAGCCAGCTACCTCTGAACGACTAAATGTTGGTGTTGTCAACTACTAAGGTATTATCCATACAGTAAGAAAGTCCTGAGGGCCAGTTGCTCTCTTCATAAACCCCATCAGGCAACAGCAGCGTCTCCTGAGGGATTAGACATTAACGAAGCACACCAGCCGAATGAATCCACACCACCAGACGTGTGACAGTCCGGACCGCTGAAGCACACTTTTTAAATGACTCTAAATACAGTAAACTTTAAATATTGTGAAGCAGAAGTGTTGAATGTCCAGAACGCGGAGGCTGTAAATGCTGCACTGGGGAAAAGGAATCAGTAGGAAACATACAGGAGTTGCTAATAACTGGTATTACACATTTATGACGTTAGATTTCTATATTGTTATTTTCAGAATAAGTTCAGCTACTCAGAAACGCCATCATTTGGCTTGTAAGTGATATTATAAACTAACTTTTTATTTTAAAATATCCAATTTAAAATTGTTTGGGGTTTTTGGCTTGTATATTCAAATGTTTGCAATACATACACACACGCAAATATCTGTATTTGAATGGGTAGATGAGAATTTCAGTGTTTATTTCACCTTGACATAAATATCTTTGAAAGGTTTGGCATTACAGTTACCATCATAATATGTGGGACTTAAACATAAATGTAAAATTGCCGTTGAATCGGTGTAGTTGTGGACTGATGTGTCCTGAGTTGGTTTTTTTAGTTTAAAGTTGTTGGAAAGTTATACTACATTAGGTCTACCTACTGCTTACCCCTGTTTGTACGGTAACCATGGGTGTACAGACACAACTTACAGGACTGCTATTAAAGAATAAAATAAAATTTGATGATTAAAGTCATAAGGGGTGTCTTTTTAAGATTTATAAGTGGCCTCATGGACATTTATCCTCGACGGACATCACTGGAAGTAGTTATCTGCGCTGATCCCTGCAGTATGTGTATGACATGTGTGCATTCTGGTTTGAATGATTTATGACACTGAGTGATTTTTCATGTGTTTCATTTAAGTGTCTTGCTGACAAGTTCTTCCTCTCACTTCAGGGCATGAATGAATGATTTCCACCACTCAGATTTACCAGTCCTATAAATCCAAACTGGTGACCTTGGAGCTGCAAACTGCATAGTGATACCACAACTCAACCAATATTTGTGTGTATAGCACGTATTGATGAAGTGATTATAGTGCTGACAATGCACTGTTTGTCTATTTCACAGTGTTTAGTTGACCTCATGAAGACCTTCTAACCACAAGCCATTTCTTATTCAACAAACATTAACCCGTTGAAACAGGAATGACAAATTAAACACGCTGCAAATATCTTTATGCATATTAAAATCCGACCCTGACAGAGTATCTGGCGATTACCGTGCGCTGTGCAGCCAATTTTCTAGGCGGCGGCTTAATGTTGTGCCAATGGATTAATATTTTGGAAGTCTAGGGGGGGAGTCTAGTTTGTTTGCCGCCTGTGAGGCTGCCACTGCTGACTCCGGCAGACTGTTATTGATCAGGTTTGTGTTCTGCAGGCCCGAGTGATTACTCTCAGACAGACTACAAAACAAAGGGCTCATAAACACCCCCCTTAGCTACAGTACAGACGTGAAGTCGGAGAGAGAAGCCAACTCACGGTGAATGCTCCCAGTGAGATAAGGTATGCGGAAAATAATGCATTACTCTACTTCGTTAACTCAGATGAGGAGGATGCTGCTGGTTTTTCTAACACTGTACTGTCTTTCAACACATTAGTCAAGTGTCCCGTCCCTTAAAACAGAACCTGTCATGAGTCTATCTACTGGTAGCAGCCTTTCAGGACACCACATAATTAGTGGATCTGTCACATAACTAGAAATGTTATATGAAACAGGAAGCTCCATATGGGTTTGGGATTCCGCAGTGTACACAGGCTCGTTGCTTTGTTTTTGTACATAAACTCAATGATCTCCTAAATCATCAACATCTTTGTCGCTTTCATATTGGAGCCAATGTTGTTCTTAAACTTTTGGCAACTTTTTCCCCCCTTAGTTTCACTTTTACATCCGCCTCCAGCTGGCATGAAGCGTAACTAAAACACAAAGCCGCAGTGAGTTTACAATCATTTGTATGCGGCACCATATTCCAGGTGCAATTATTTTAGTCTTTTGTTTGTTGTCTTTTTTTTTTTTCCCCCACTGCAACGTTGTCCCGAGTGTTACCTCTTGTACATAAATTTACTGAAAATTTGCAAAAAACAGACTACAGCTGGGTTTGGCTGCTGCTGAAAACATAAAGCATGTACATATATTCCCCACAACAGACACTGTATTTAGATTATTACTTCAAGGTTTACTGATCACATTGAAACAAATTCATTAGGAATGTTTTGGTAACAACATATAGATGTTAAAATATCATCTGCTCTTCTTTAGTAGCAGCCATATCTCCTTAAATGTACATTAACCATGAGGCATGACAGCAGCCGGACGGTTTACTGAGAAGCCTCACCATCGAGCTCCTCCACAGAGATGCTGGCCAGCACGTCGCTGTCGCTGTCCGACAGCGAGCGACTCAGGTAGTTCCCCTTGTAGAGCAGACCTGCCGTCACATGGTGGAACGGCATCTTCTCCCTGAGAGACGACAGGAAGAGGAGGAAACAGTTAGACAACAGTGAAGGAAGGAAGGAGATGAAGATGAGATTTCGCTCTTGGGTTTTTTTTGGAAGATTAATTCTGAACTCGATTAAAAGCGCCACACGTTACAAATGTTTCTAAAACAATGTTCATCAGCAGGAGAACTCCATGTGATATATTTCATGGTCATTACAGAGTTATTGTATATAAAACCTGTTATCAGGTTTTTAAATTAGCCACTTATCGAAAATGCAGTTATGAGAATTGACCTTCTGTCCAAACTTTGAATTAAGTCAAGCCAAATAAAAACATAAAACGTGAACCTATAACCAGCTACAGGGGGCTGGTTTGCCCATTTGTGATATTGGTAAAGCTAAAACAAATTAACGTCCAAGTGGCACAGCATAAACGAGATCCATAAATGAAGCAGAACTCATTCACTAAATGGGAAGTCCACACAGTGAGGGAGACTCATATAACCAGAGGTAAACGCAGTGTATGTGTGTGAGCGGGCGCGTGAGAACATGCACGCGTGTACTGTATGTGCAAATGTGACCGAGGCAATTAATTATTCAATAAAGTAAAGCCCAAGGGCACAGGAGGAAAATAAGAGCACGGAGATTTGGACGACTACTTCTCTTCTCTTTAATTGGATTTCGTCTCGATGATCACTTTGAGGAGATGCTTCTGAGACAGAACGAGGAGTTTAAAATGGGCTGCAAACATCACACCGATTGCTTCTCAATGTGTTTCTCTCTTTCACCGGTTGAGCTCTACTTCATATTTATTCAGAATAAAAGTGAGCTTCACGGTGACAAGAGCTTTAATAACACAGTCTCGTCTGCTTTTTGTAAACTAGAGAACGTTAGTTGTGCATATGAATCCGTTCTTTGGGTTTTAAGCAGCATACACAGAGATAACAGAAGTTTTATGAGCGTTATTATGAATATGACATGCAGGCTGATTTTCCGGGTTACAAACCAAATGAACAGCTATTCTCTGGAGGTGAATCGGTCCAGTTCTGCAGCTTGTAATGTTTCCAGTTTCCTTCCATGCATCTCTTTTTTAAATCATTCATAAACTACACATCGCTAGGTCATCCATCACTGTGGTACTGCTTTTTAATTAGGAACCCTTAATGTAACATGGGGTTTTTAATAAGTTGGTTTCATATTTTATTAATGATATTAATGCTTTATTGATCAGTGAAAAGCCATTAAGAACAACTCTGCTGATTGAGAAAAATCCCTTCAGCTGGTTTATATCCTCTTCTAACATAACTTTTAACAAGCTCTTTAATTTATCATACAGGATGTGAACTTTTGACTGGTACTGTGATGTTTATACTGTAGCACCTTCTTATAGCAAGACTAGCAAAGTAAGACATAGATATAAACACAATAAGACACCTTGAATGGACAGTTTGCAAAGCACACGGACCAAAATGACACATTCATAACAGCCAGAGGAAAAGGTTACTATGAAGTGAACTCATGACCTTTTATTATTACAAAGCAGGAAACTCAATAATAAAAGGGAATAAAGGAATATTTATATATTAAATATACACAGTACCAGTAAGAAGTTTGGACACACCTTCTCATTCACTTGAATGAGAAAGTGTATCCAAACTTTTGAGTGGCACTGAATATTTTATGATATTTATATATTAGAGGAATATTTTGTTCAGATATAAATGTTAGTAATTCATATATAAATGGTCATTGGTTTCCTGCTTTATAGTAACCCATAAAGATGTATTAAAGAGCAAGATGGCAACTGAAATTTGTGCACATAACCATCAAATAAAATAATTAAAAGATAAAATGTATATTTTATTTCATTTTGGTCCCACTAGCCACTTTTAAAAGAGGCATATCTCCACCATGTTTCGCTGGCTGGAGTTGGCAGATATCCGTTCCCTTATGAACTGGAAACCGGTCCCTGCATCTTTCTTGTTTGTCAGTTTAATAAACATGCATGTCAAGACGTCCGCGACTACGCCTGAAGCTCTTTTACGACCGGCTTTTCTCACATGTAATGTCGGGATTTTTCATTTTCTAATTCATCAATTATTCAGTCATCTCTTAGCTGTCATTATGAATATTACAAACATCCCTCTTGTCGGCTTTTCCTATATTATCGTTACAAGCCAAACCCATATATTGTCAGCTTGTCTCACGCAGGTGCACGCTATCCTGGGTCTGCATTGCTGGGTCCAGAAAGAAATATTGATCAGAATGATTCACCATGTGGGTGCAGAATTTACATATATTTCATTATAGTACCTTTTTCAGGAGCAGCCTGAGCATTCAGTGCTAAATAAATCAATGACTTGTTTTGAAAACCTGAATGACTCTGAAGTGGTTTTAGAAGCAAAGAGTAAAGATTGAAAATTGGGGGAATAAATTAAAAATAATTTAATGCAGCTTCAACGTTTGCCCTTTCGTTTTAAAAGTGTGCAGAAGTTGACTGTGTGTTTGTTTTATGTGTATTTGATGAGCGACTGTGGCTTCTATTGGGAGTTGTTTCACGTTTCTGACACTTTTGGCCCTGCATACTTCAGTAATCTGTTTATCCAGCTAAGAGCTCACATGAACAAGCACTGAGAGGAGGACAGACATGTGCTTTAGTAACAAGGACCAGGATGTTGTTAACCATGACACTGAGACAAGCCAAGATGTAGGAAAAGAAAGTCCAGAGAGTAAGAATCAGAGTGGAGAACAGCAGTGTCTTTTAGTTCTTTAGAGCAGTGGAAGAAGTATTCAGATCCTTTACTTAAGTAAAAGTACCAACACAGGAATGTAAAAATACTGCATGAATAATTCTACTACAGTAAAAGTAACTAAGTATTATGAGCTTGATGTAGTTAAAGTATTGCAGTAAAAGTAGTGGTATTATTATATATGACATCATTAGATTATTAATAGTGAAGCATCAGTGTTAGAGCAGCATGTTACTGTTGTAGCTGCTGGAGGTGGAGCTAGTTTCAACTACTTTATATACAGTTAGCTAGTTTAGTCCAGTGGTTCCCAACCAAGGGGTCGAGGCCCCTCTTAAGGGTCACCAGATAAATCTGAGGGGTCATGAGATGATTAATGGGAGAGGAAAGAAGAAAAAACAAAGTTCTGATACACAAATCTGTTTTCAGTTTTTGGACTTTTTCTCTAATCTTTGATTTTTGGTGAAATATTGGATCATTTAAACATTTATTGAAATGAAAGCATGTGAGAAGTTTAGAGGAGAAAATCACTATTTGGTGGAGCTGTTAACAACTCATAGACATGTGAAATGTGACCCTGACTACACACTGCTTTCTGTAAGACATCAAAAGCCAAAAAGGTTGGAAACCACTGGTTTCATCTTTAACAATGTGTTGTATTTTAAAAGCTTGTTATATTATCCATTGTGTCAAATCTTCATCTGAAAAGTAACTAAAGCCGTCAAATAAATGTAGTGGAGTAGAAAGTACGATATTTCCCTCTGAAATGTAGTGAAGTAGAAGTATAAAGTAGCATCACATGGAAATACTCAAGTAAAGTACAAGTACCTCAAAATTGGACTCAAGTACAGTACTTGAGTAAATGTATTTAGTTACTTTCCACCACTGGCTCTTTATTAATACTGTTTTACATGTCAGAGAGAAATATTGAGTTTTCTCTTGTTATCTAATAGCTGTAGTTACTTTTACAAAGTCTTTTTACAAAGATAATGTGCTGAAATTGTAAAAAAAAAAAAAACAACCTGATCTTTAACCCTCTCAGGAAGACAGTGGAGAACAGAGCTGTTCACATCCTTCATCATCATTACACTTGATTAAATTGATCAAGGTCTCCGCTGAACAAGATAATTTGCCCTTCAGGAGCAGAACAACATACAGTACAGTAATCACTTCAATCTGAAAGTGATCACCGCAGCTTCAACCGAGACATCTTTCTGCTCTTTTTTTTTCCCACTCATCAAATCACTTTTCCTCGCATACTGTGATATATAAGTTCAATAGAAAAAGAGGCGAGGATTCTGGGATTTAATACTCTGATCGACCGGCTGATAAAAATAAGCCATAGAAATGATTTAGAGATATGATCACTGGATGGTACCTTGGTATTTTACTAAGCAAGCTGCTCTGATGAATCCTGCATCCCCAACTCTTTCAGGACACATAAATACTTTTTTCTCTAATAATTAGACTCCAACTGTTGATTTATCTATCAATTACCTATTTGATTGATTTATTAATTGCTTAATCTATGACCTGTCAGAAAAAGAGTTCTTGTTTTAGTGGAGTTGTATGTATATTAGACTAGAGTGTGTAAAAATCTCACGTGAATGTGACACTTAAAGCAGATGATCAAACCTGCCCTACTTTTATGGGACAGTAACTCAAATTTTACATCACGACGAGGCCATTAGCCGATGCTGTTATCCGACGTGACTTTCGGTGGGCGGGTGAGTCGGGAGTCGGTGTCTGGCTCAAGGACAAGTTGAATTGACAAGACAAGTGGCTGTTGATGGGTGCACTAGCTGTGATTGGACCAGTAGCATTCAATCACGGGGAAAACCTGTCACTCCGCTGTTTCTTGGGCTACAAATTCAGGCTCCGACATCTTTCCACACAATGATCAAACCATCACAAGAAGCCTATTCGTAGAGCTGAGCGACTTGGAAAAGATGGTTGCAGATAAAGGTCACACCTCTGTAATTCAATTTCAACAACAGCCTATCTACAGCACATCTGGAACATGGGAAATAATCATTACATGCCTTTAAAACTTTTCATTTTCCCCACATTGTGTCCTGCTAATACCATCCACCTGAGTAAAGATAGATGTGTATGTGATCACAGGTTGACAACAGAATGAAAAGGTACCACACAGTATCTATCTATCTATCTAATACAGATAAAAGTGCCAAAAATGTTACAACTAAATACTGTCTTTAAAAGTCTATTTCTATTCAACCACAATAAAAATCCTCCAAGGTAGCCTGACACACTAGACAAACTATTATTGCATCATAATAGTCCTTTCAAGACAGTGTTGTTAAGTCTGGGTCACAGCAGAACTGAACCCAATTACAGCAGAGAGATACAGTAAATAAAACCACCTCCACTAAAAGTTGTGTGCATGCCTTACAGGGAAAAAGCACCGCTTGTACTGACACTTCAAGGATAAGACAAAAATGACATGACTAATCAAAACACTTTGACCCCTGGAGGAAGAAGCGGTGAGCTGCAATTACGCCGTTGCCATTATAATGCAGCGTGTCCTCAAAGAACCGGCGGGAAAGGCGTAATGAAGCCAGCAATTAGACATTATAGATTAGTGTCCCATCTGAGCATAAAACACAGAGCTGTGGTTAAGAGATCAGGATCATTAATGGGCTGGATGAAGTAGACAGAAATGACATTGTTTATAAATTAATCTGTCATTTAGTCTCTTGACTAAAATGATACATTGTTTTGTACTAAAATGTCAAAATATAGTGAAAAATGGTCTTTAAAAGTTCCAATCAAATCGTTCTTTTGTCCGACCAACAGTTGAACACAAAAGATGTTCGATGTATGATATAAAACGCAGCACGTTCTCACATTTGAGAAGCTGGAAGCAGCAACGGCTGTTTGTAGGCTTTGCTTGATAAAAAGACTTTTGCACACTTGTGAAAATTCTTGCTAACTGATTAATTTGCTGTCGGTTAAATGATTCATTATTCATTTAACACTACAATTCAGATGTTGCACATCCCTGTGAGGTGGAATTGTGAATTATCCATAAACAGATAATATACTGTATCAGTGAGACTTGATATTTTCCAATTAGTCTGTTCCAAAATAATAATTTCTTCAAGAGAAATCTTGTCCTTTTGAAATATTGAGCAGTAATTAGATGATTTTTTTGTCCAAAGCAGATATTATGTAGCCTGACAGTAAACAGTCTATTTCTACACCCAGATCTTCTCCAGTGTATTAAAGCTGAAATATATCTACGTGGCAGGCAGGAACCTAAAGTGCCAACCTTCTCTCTCTCTCTCTCTCTCTTTCTCTCTCTCTCTATAATAAATGACTAATCAACTCATGACCACATCAGAGTGGGAAAGCAGTCCTCATTTCTGAGTCTTGACTCTTGAAGAGAGTGCAAATGCAACCTGATGAAAAGAGCGCAGCTTTATTCATAGCTTTCTGCATGACAAGGAGGCCAGATGGCAATTTCTCACATCAGACCTTGCAGCAAAAACAGCCAGTAGCAACTGAGGGGGACACAAGCAGAACATTATGTACCAGTAACAGACCCTTTGGCCACAAAATCAACTCCGTAAAGACAGCCATGACACACCGACATCTTCATGAGTACGTCTAAAAAAAACGTGTGTTAAGAAAAGACGCTAATCCTATATGAATCAGGCTATCAGCAGGTTGTAATTCTCCTTTCAAGGTACAAAGAAGATGCTATGACAAACTGGCCATCACAAAGAAAAACCACTGAACTGTAATAAAAGAGGGAAAATGAAAGGTGAGCTTCTCTTAAAGGGCTAATGCCTCAACGCCTCCTGCGTCGCTCTGTGTCCATTCATTTTTTTTTCTAACATGTCGCTCTTTTTGATTACACCCCAAATCAGAGAGATGTGACAGCAAAATAAAAACACCTACTTGTGACATCTCCTGTGACATCACAGACTGAGGTGTGGCTACAAGAGCAGAATACTTGACAGTTCACAGGCATACAAAAACAAGCAGCAGAGGCAGCAGAACATTTTTTTTCAGTGTGGCTTTACTAGTTTTCCATCACTGCTACACAACATACAAAACAGCCAACTCGTAATTAAAAAAAAAAAAAAAAAGGCCTGTTGAGGAAATGACAGCACTGTTAAAACTGAGCCATAAACTTTACATCAAGTCAGCAGTGTGGTATTCTGATCATGCCTCACTCTCGCTGATACTCTCAGTGGCTTTTGCAGGTAACGAGGCAGCTCGGTGCCGTTTGATGACTGTTCGCTCGTATGGATTTGTGTAAACACAGTCAGTTATTGACAACTCTGTACACTGCTGCAGAAAACAGACAGAAAACACAAAAACCAAGAAGCTCCATCTAGCACATAATGATTCAGATGGATTAACTACACATTGCTTTAAATCACTCAACCGTATTGATTCCCAAGGTGTGTAAAATGCCACCAAGTCAACACTGACAACAAAGCAAATGTGTGTGTCAAAATCTGTCTTAGATGAAAAATATTACCATGGATCAAGAGGACAAACCTGAACCTTTTATAGGAGCAATTCATAGTTAAATTACTTTACAGTTTTTATAGACTGTGCAGTGGAGGCACCGCTGCAAAAAAAAAAACAAAAAACCAGAGTAAAACGCTCTACAAACTGAGAAAAGAGACGGGAGTGTCCCACAGAAGTGCCAGCTCTCTGCACACGTTACCAGCTGCTTCCTCCTGCAGCAACAGACTCTTTCTCTCTTTCTCCCATGCTGATTCTTACCCATACTGGTGGCTGTGATTGTATTCGGCAGGATACTGCAGCACAACAGGCTCCCTCACCGGGCTCTCCATCACATCCACAGCTCCGTCCCTCAGGTACGGGTTGCCCGGCAAGTCTCCATTTACCTCTGAGGGTGTCCCTGGTGGCAGCAGGCCGGTGGGTTCCACCGTCTGAGGATCGGGCTCTGTGACCTCCTCCTCCATCAGACTCTTAGATGCAGCCGTGCCTCCAGCAGCAGCAGACTGCCTGTCCCCAAACCACTGAGCCCGGCTGCCTCCACAGTTTTAGGCTTGTCCCAGAACGGCAGCATCGGTTCCCAGAAACCGGTTGTTAATATTTGAGCAGTGAGAGCAGGTACGATGGCTCCCTCTCACGCTCCACTCCCTCCCACCCTCCTTGCCTCAGACTCCCTCTCTCTCCTTCTGCTCTCTCACTCACTCTCCAGTGCAAACATTCCTCCACATGGGGAGACAGAGTGGAGGGGCTCATTAGTGAGTCCCAATGACAGACTCAGCCCTGCCTGCCTGCCTGCCTGCCTGCCTGCCTGTGGCTGTGCTCACAAAATACACAGAGACCAGAAGGGGGGGGGGGGGGGGGAGACCGAGGCAAAGAGAAAGAAAGAGAGGCTGAGACTCTGAGGCAGACAGAGAAAAGGAAAGACAGACTGTAGACAGATGAAGAAGGAACGAGAGACCAACAGGAGCTGACAAGAAAGAGATGAGAAAGGGAGAAAGTCGGAACCAAGAGTGACAGATAAGGTGACAACCAGAAAGACTGCTTGTGTGTGTGTGTGTGTGCATGTGCAGGAGAAACACACACACACACCCTTCACATCCCAGTGGATTATGCTTACAGTGCGCTCTGCAGGTCAACTCGGGGATGCTGTGAAGGCACATCACACACACAGAGAGCAACACATAATCCTGGAGAGCGCGCCGTGCGTAACAGCGTGCGCCACCGTGTGGAGCAAGAGCGCGCGAAGAACGCTGCGTAATGGGAGGATGGTGGGCGGGGGGGGGGACGGCCGGCATCCCGGCAGGGGGTCCACAGCGAGGTCTCTCCTGAGCCCCCCCCCTCACATTTCAAGCACAACACATCGAACCCCCACCCCGACACACACACACACACACACATCTACACACACACACACTTCCTGTGAGCTGCCTGTCATCAGTGTGACAGAAATTACAGCCACCATCATCACTAACATGTGTCGGTACTCTAACTAAGAGACATTCTGCTCACTTCTTATGTTATGTTGTGATGTTAGTCTAAAATAAATAGAGCCTACCAGCTAATATGCGTCTTTAAAAAGCCAAATGCGGGACATCTCAACAAGATCAATCATTTATTCACTGATTTATCGCCTACATTTAAAAACTTTAAGAAACCTAATTACACAGAAAGGCAAACTATTTTTATATTATATATTTGAATATTGTTTTCCATTCAAATCAGTCTATGTTCATATATATATATATAGGCTAATATAATATTAGGCTATATCCGATCCAAACAACAGGTGCCTGTGAGGAACACTTGTGTGATTGAATGCAGACAGGGGAAAAAAAACATCAATAGGCTGTAACAATAAGCTCCAGTCTAACCATTTCCCACTGAAGGACAATTATTCTCTGATTTTCCCCCAACTTACCTTCGAGGGTGTTACGTGTCTGAAGGTTATCAATCAAATCCGTTAATCGATGCCCGCAGTAGGATCCAGTTTACAGACTTCAGGTAGACTCGTTGGTCGATCCGGGTTGTTTGTTGTGTTATTAAATATTCCTTTACTTGGGAAATGCAGCGCAGTAATTTCTTCCCATCGTAAAAAATAGGTCACATCGGTTGGTTTGTGTGTGTGTGTGTATGTGTGTTGTTTTTTTTTCTAATATGAAGTCCAGCACTGATCATTCAATCGAACCGTACTTTTCGTCAAACTCTCATCAATTTTTAATTTATGTCTCTCATTCCGCTCCGTATCCGATTATATTCACAGACGGTGGAGTCTAGTCATAAAAAAAAAAAAATAATGCTTTCAGTTCCCCAAGTCCGTTGATTCAAAGTAAAGATCCATTTACTGAAGATCCGCACTCACAGGTGCCGAGCGGCGGTAAGATTGATGAGAGCAGCGCGGTGGCCGAAGGAGACGCTCCAACCCAAATCAATACGCCATCGAGCAGGAGAGCAGCGATTGGTTGCTTCCACTTGTGTTTGCCTTAATGGGTTAATTGTGTCATTTCTCAGCCAGAGAAACTAACTACCTTCCTCCATCGTCCGGAAATGTTTAACTGTGGCAAAGAAAATTTGCCACAGTTTTATTCCACCTTTAACTGAGCTCGAAATTAAAAAAAAAAAAAAAAATCAATATATGCAGTATATTCTATGCCTGTGTTTGTGTGTGTGTGTGTGTGTGTGTGTGTGTGTGTGTGTGTGTGTGTGTGTGTGTGTGTGTGTGTGTGTGTCTAGGTCATTCACTGTCCCTCAGGTTGTGGCATGTTGATACATATTGGGCAGCAGGATGTCTGTCTCTTTCTCTTAGGAGCATTTTTCATTTTGAGAGGTCTTTGAAATCTGAAACAACAGAGTTGAACTTGTTAAAGTAAATGTTCCTTATTTCATTGAATGTTTTACAATATTATAATTATAATATTAATCATTCACAACCATGAAACAGCATTTTAGTATTATTCAAACAACAATTGTATATTTTCATATATGATCTTAAAGTCAGTTTACAGGGTTTTCTTTTATTTATTTGATTTTTATTCTCAAACAGTTGGATTTTACATTTATCCTCCAGTTTTTTAGTATTGGTCATAATTTCATCTGCTCTCGATGAAACTCACAGGCAACTTCTCAAATGGCACTAACTGATATTTTTCCAGCATCTTGCTGACTTTCAAGAACCAGTTTTCAACCTGCCATAAGTCTAAACAACAACTTAAAATCACTATTTTTTATATATTGGTGGGTGTTTGCCTAATTTTTATATAACTTTAAGGTGAAAATTAATGTATTCCAGCAGAAAATGGTCTTATTCCCATTACCCAAGATGACCCAGTTCAGGCTACTAAACACTGACTGATGGCTACCAGTGCCAGAAACAAGACCGATGAGTCAGACCAGCCTCCGGCATCGTGATGAACGACTGAATAAATCAGAGACGTTTGCTCTGACAGTCTGCAGGTAAATGATTCTCTTAGTATAAAAGGATTTGTTTTGGAAATGTTAGCATTGAATTATGTCCCAAATAGAGCTGAGTCAAGAAGGGAACTACTGCAACTCCGTCCACGGTGCTGAACAGACAACACCAACTGGAAGAAAGAAAATTGCTGCTTGAAATCAAAGTCTTAAAACTTCAAGAAGATCAATTGAAGTTGGAGACGCAGTTAATGGAAGAATAAACTGTAACTGAGGCGAGTTTTAACATGAATTTACTGAGACTGCAGTGCTATATTTCTTTTTGTCACGTTATTTAAAGAGTTTCATCTGCTAGTGCTTAACTGCTCATTATTATTGGGGTTTTAATTGAGTAATAATTCAGTAATTTATCAGAATCATTCACTGAATGAATATTATATATGTATATATGTTAACTATCTTGTGAGAAAGTTAAAATGTTTTCTTAAGTTATAAAAAATAAACTGAGACAATACTTATTTCATTTCTTTATGTAAGTGAATGGACAGAGGAGGCAACACAGTGGCTCAGTTTGTCGTACATATCGACCAGCTCCATCCTGCTCTTCTGAATCTTCTACGTCCCCTATAGTTTCATTACGATATTCATCTCTGATATCTTCTCCTTCCGGGTCAGGAAGCCAGGGATGCTTTATAGTAACATGAGTCTCAGGCCTGAGTTAGCCTCGGGGTAAGGTGTCTAATTTTTTTGGCCTTAAATGAGTCAGTCTTTATTTTTTATCTATATTTGTCTAACTTGCATTTGACTGATCTATACGCAAAACAAAGACTGGCCAAACACTACAGACCAGTCTTTGTGAAACCAGCCACTGCTCTTGCGACATGAAACGTTATTCTGGTACTTTTTAGAGGACAGTGAGAAATACAAGTCTTTAAAGCTGACAAGATGATAACTAAATTAATAATAAAACATGCACACAAAAAGTTGTTTCTCAGAGCAGCTGTGCTTTTATGCATTAAAAGGATGCAGCTGATGCATTTTTGGTGTGGTGACATTCCTACAGGTATCTACTGTAGGGTATATTTGGATGTGAGTAGACACAAGACACATTGACGAGTCATAAACATCTCCCTGTTCAGGAAGTCCGAACACCTGCTGATCCCACAGGAAGTAGAAAGCTAAAGGAAGTCGACATGGACGACACCGTCACCCCGACCTGAATAAGAAGCTAAACAAATGGATGAACAGGTAAGTCACATAATTTCCCTCACTTCATATTTGCTGGGTATGTTCCTGAACTTTGCACTTTATAGAATGATGATCTACAACTTCTATTACATAAATTTCTGTTTCGCTACTCAGTATTGCCATTTAATACCACAAAGAAGAGATTCCTGTACTAGTTAAAGGAAGTTTTTTTTACACTCGCCAATGTAAACACACATAAGTAATAAATCCCTGCCGGGAAGGATTTTCAATGTTCTTTCAATGTCCCACATTTATCTTTGTTGTTACAGTGACCATAATGCATTTATTTGGTGATTTGTAGGTCAAAAGACAAATAAAAAGACAAAACCTTAAGATGTTTACATTAAAACTGGGAGAAATTCAGTTAAAAAGTTATTTAAAAGGTATTACAAACTGTATAAAACATTTCTGTACAGACTATATTTCAATGTGTAGTTGACTTTATTGAACTGAAATGCTGACACAGCCTAGATATCTAAAAAACAATGTACTTCTCAACTAACTGTAGCCCAGTTTGAGACATCTAGACACCTTTTTACCTGCAAATCACCACATCAGTGCTGTTTGAGTATTTGAACCAATGCTGATGGGAAAACACAGAAGGACCAATTGCTTATCACAAAAGATGTGACCTAAAATGTAGAAAAACCAAACATTTTGAATATTATCACTGTGAATATAAAGCAAAGAAGAAGATTTTGCTATGAAACACCTGTTAGAAGCCTGAGGTTTATTTCCTCTGAAGGCTACGAGACTGATGTCAGAGCACTTTCTGTACACCCACTCTCTTTCTTTATTCCTATTCCTGTCAGTTTAATCAAATGAATGCCCATGTCTAACAAGGTATAACAGCGGTAATCTAGATTCAGGGTAATGTGCCCACAAGGGATGCCAGAGGACAAAAAAGGCCCTGCCAAAAAAACACCACCCACTTTTTTACTGTCATGGTTACAACAATTATTTTTCACATTTTAAGGCATTTAGAGAGTTCTCAGCCAGCGTGACTTAGCGTGAGTCAGCAGGTAGGAGTCAGACGTCTCTGTACTCTCAGGCATGAATACATATGTGGTTGTGGCCTTTTAGTTATTGTATAGTCTCAGACATGCTGGATATACCGTCCAATAAACACCAGATATTATCCAGATGTTTGGTGTTTATTGGACACAAAGCCTATTTCAGAGTAAAACAGTAGTTATTTTTACTATTTTAGCTGTATTTTACCCAAAGTACTACTTCTGTGATTGGTGTAAATACATGATTTGCACCATTTTGTCTGAGTGTTTGGTTCCTGATTGTTGGTTCCAATCACCGAGGCCTATTATTTACATCCAGATTGATTTGGTCACATGGTCAGAGAACAGCAATACTGTAAATAAACAGAAAAAAACCACCACATGAGGTGTGTGATTGAAGCATTTATCCAAAGATCTTCATGCTATTATGAGTGCATGCATACTATACTGTACATATCTTTGTCAGGAACAACCTGCAACAGATCAGTGTAGTTTTAATGCACCATGGTACAACATGGTAGCTGTAGGTACATTTTTTTCGATTCTGTATAGGAGCCCAAAGGACAGGAGTAGTACTGGTCCTGTTGTTGTTGATCAATATTTAAATAACTCTCAGTCAATCAGGATTATCTATACTTGACAAGTACAATGCTGATGACTGCTGCATAATCAAGTTTCCCCCACAAGAGTATAATGAAAATGTACATAACCACAGTTCATTAAGAAGTTTGTACTGTAGAGAAACCTTGTAATAAGTAAACAAGTGAACTTCGTAGATCATTACACAAGCAATTTAGAAAGAGGAAACTAGTCTTGCTCTTGAAAACACACTGCAGTCTTAGCAGTTTTATCAGGTTTTGGTCTATTATGTGCCTCCTGCAGGGAACACTGCAAGCTTCTTTTTTTTTTCAGACCTCCACACACATACAGTACAAACACACACACACACACATACAGTACACACCATGTATCACATATCCAATCTGTGCTCAGTTCCTACACCAGATATCAGCCTTGGAAAGCTCATCACCATGAGGTGTGTGAGTGTGACTGTGTGTGTGTGTGTGTTCTCGATGGAGTGAGTCACAGTGTCTCTCTTCCTTCTGTAGCTTTATCTAACTTTTTTCAAAAGGGAATCTTATGAGCCAATAAAATCTGGATGTTCTGGATTTGATGAAATAAAATTAAAAAGTCCTCTCTGATGCCACCTGACAGCTGCTGAGGATCACAAAGCTTTTGGAAGCTGATAATCTTTTCCAAGGGACAACTAGAAGGATTTTCTTGTAAAAACTGAACCAATACCGCTGTGATACATATGCACACAACGATAATTGTCAAAGCTGTGAGTCTGGCCGCCATATATACTGGAATATTACTCTCTGAAATAAAATGATGCCTTAAAGGCGAAGCCAAATGGTTGCTTACCATCTATTGCTTTCTTTTATTTGTTTGTTTTCACAAGGCTGTGCTTTCTGGTTATGAGTTAAAACGGCAATAAAAATGCTGCAAGTTTGCTTATTTCCCTCAGTCAGCAATGTCATGTATCTCTATGGCAGGGTTTACATATAATTATTAATTAATGACAGATGTGTCATTATGTCAGAGAAACGTTTCCCTCTGCAAACCAACTAGACCAAGCACATACAAAATCCACATGGTGACAGATGTAAAAAAAAAATGCAATTCATTTTATGCTACCACAACAAATACTTCATCTGTCTGTATATTTTCTATACAGCACCAGTTTATTCCCATTTAAGGTCATGGAGACTAAAGCCTTTCCCAACATGTACTGGGGAAAAAAGGCAGGGAACACCAAGGATAAGTCAATGGTCCATAACACACACAGACAGTCAAACATATTCACACTAATTTTCACACCCATGAGTAGCGTCCAGTGTCAGCTTCCTCCCACAGCCCAAAGACAGGCTCGGTTAACCAGTGATTCTAAATTGCCTGTTTTGTGAATGAGTTTGGACCTTTTTTCCAGTGATAAAGCAAAACAAAGAAATAAGTAAATATAAATAACTATATAAATTCTCCTCGGTCATTTTTACATGGGCAGACTGACGCTTTTTTTTAACTTTTGAGTTTAAATTAGTCGTGCCCGAGGAACACAGCGCAGCGGTTTCATATCCTGCAGCTGTTTACCTTGTTACTCACAGAAGGAGCTGGGACCAAAACAAAAAAAAAAAACAAAACAGCCAACCTCTTCTGCTGCATGGAGGCCTGACAGCTGCTGAAAACTACAAGTCTGATTGGCCAGGGAGCTAACTGAATGGAAAATGGAAAAATTTGCCCTATTTCCACAAACCAGGTGATAGACAGGGCCCGATATCGGGGCCAGCATGTGGCAGCTGCCCTGCTGGAATATAGACAGGTACATTTGAATATCATTAAACAGTTTTCTATTATTTTTATCATATTACACTAGTATTTCAAGCATTCATCTGACACCCTTACACAGAATAACATCACCAAACAATCACCAAGTCTCCAGTCAATAGTTAGGAGTCTAATGTCGTAAATATGTCAAATTAATACAGTTGTCACAGAATGATCATGAATGGGAATTATCAAAAAGAACATGTGATTATTGATGAGTCATTGGAGCATCTATTGCATTTCTTTTTTGGGATACTGTACAACTTGCATTTGCATTATTTAGTAAAATAAACAGAAAAACAAAATGCTCACATATACTTTTTTAAATCATTAGGTATTTCTATCTATACTTCAGATATTGATGTTTAGATTAGGACTGACTGCTTTCATCGGACTAGAAATGCAGCCCTCACACATTGCTGTCTAGCTACAAACCTACGGAGCCCCTAAGGCTGTACAAACCTTGTGCTGTTTCTCCGAGTAAATCCAGACACCGGTAGATAAGATCTACTCCGCACTGCTGCACCTTCAGAAAGGAAAAGGTCTCCTCAGGCAGTCAAGCATCAGTCTAGCTGCTCCTGCTGACTCGGTAGCCCACAGCAATGACATGAAAAGAAAGTTCTACTTTAACTCCAGTCCACGAATGCAGCACGAAGGCAGGTACGATTCTTTTTTCGACACTTATTTCCCTTTACTGTGTTTTTAATCAGCCAAAGACGAAGAGCAGCAGGACAAACTGTGCAGACAGAAAGGTACAGTTCTGATCAAAATTACACAAATAAGGTGCAGATATAAAGTCTCCTGGTTTGCAGCATTTCAGGACCTACTTAGGACTTGGTCTTGTTATATATAAACTAGACTTGTACAACTGATTTTATTGTATAAACTTTCTGAATTTTTCTTATTATTGCCCTCTCTCCACCTACACCTCCTGCTGCAGAACCAGCTGGTCAAAGAAAGGGCAGGATCGTGTCTGGCTTTGAATTTCCTGTCCTGAAACTTCTCTATTTTTCTCTCTTTTGTGTAGTTTTCCATGTGTTCTTAGAGATTTGGAGCTTGGTCATCAACAGTTGTTGATTTGGGTCTTTAAAGCCAAGTGAGACATTATAAAGGACAGTACCCACCATACTCTATCTTCATCCAGTTAGACTTAACTGACTGAGGACTGATTTAGAGAATAAATTACTTTGGTAGGAAAATACTATAACAATTGTGGATCTTTACAAAACAATAATATGCCTCTCAGTGATATACACACAGAAAAGTGGCTTTGGTGTATACTCAAATCCAGTCATTTCTCCGAAGGGCTGTGCTTTCTATCCTATATGATGACCTTCATCTTATCTTAATTGTACCTCAGAGAGAAGTGGTGTTTTTCTAGATTGACTGTTTAGACTTTCAACATGTTTTCTTTAGCAGAAAATGTCAACGACTACATCCGTACGCCACAAAAATCACGATCCAATCCGAAATATTGCAGAGGATATTCGGATGGTATCTCAGCTTCGCCCGCTGTCACCAACAGGGGCTTTTACTGTACTGACATTTCCTTTACTTTCATCACACCTGGCGAATTGCACCCATAATCACATAAACCTCTACTGCTACTATATTTGGTCAGCCGTATCTCTCTGCCGAGCCTGCTGCACTCAGACGTAGCACACACCAAATGCGAGGCATCTGTGCTCTGTGACTGGTCATGTGCAACGCTGCGTTCATGTGCAGTGACAAGAGATTCACAAGCGTTAGAGACTGGCTGCTATTTACAGGCTCACACAATGTGTATGCACAAAGGTTCTCAAAAGCAGTACTCTTTTTTATCTTTTTGCAACAAAATCCCTTTAACTACCCCATTTGTTTTAATATACTAATAAATGGCAGAATGACATGTTGTTGCCCCAAATAAACCACTAAATCTACCGCAGCAGCATCAGTGCCATGTATTTGGGAAGCGAACAATAGATACATACCTTATTGATCCTAAAGGAAACTACATCACAGCAGCGACAGAGAAAAGAAGGTAAAGAAGCAGGTAAGTTTGCAGCAAAAGCACGCTGAAGATTAAAGACACGTCAGACTCATTATTCTAACGCTCCGCTCCTTGATCAAAATAAATGTCCTCATGCTGCCTAATGACTGTTTGCAGATTAACTAATGTTTTCTCTCCCCAGATTTATAAATTTGCATGTGCATGGCAGTGAGAGAGTATTTACATACAACACACACATATTTATCACTGGCTGTTTACATTATGGAGTAGTGCTAACTTGTGTTTAGAAATTCTCATATAGCTATTAGCGTCTTCAGTAATGAAATGAATCTAAAACAAAAAATCTCACCTGGACCAGGCTTCAGTCTGGTCCACAAGAAGGATCCTCTGGGTCTGAATCTCCTTGTTCCACCTTTTGGTTTTCCTCTTTTTAAATTCACCTGTTAGGATCCGGGTAGGAGCTGCAACTTTTTTGACTCATGCAGTTTGAATAATACCCTATAGGTTCTTGTCAGTCTTGGCTGCGAAGCAAATGCAGAGCTCAGCAAGTTTTAAACAAGTTCAGGAAAAGGTTAGCGAGAATACAGATAATTCCCATGTGTAGCCTTCTCTCATCAGCTTTCCATCCATAGCATAATGTGCACAAGCATATATATATACTGCAGGAACGGCTGTACTTTTAACGCAATGAGGCAAATAAGCACGTTGCAACATTACACTACTAACATGATGCACATCATTAGCTATGAGGCATAAACAGTTAGGTCAAATTTCAGTAAATTTGGCGCTGATATCTCTCAACAGATGCCTAGTCAGTTGTGACAGGGAATCCATCCTTATTTTGTTATTCTATGCAACTGGTAGGCGTCAGACATCTGGAGTGTGATTCAGCTCTTTTACTCAGGAGGAGCTGGACGACGAGGCTGGGAAAGGACCTCTCATCTAGGCTAAGCAGACGAGACGTGTTTTGTCACATCATTCAGCTCCTCTTGAGTAAAAAGAGCTCGTCAGTGACGGTGTCATCACTACATGTGACCGCTTGCTTCATGTCTAATCAGATTATACGTTCTCATTGCAGACAAACCAGGTTGGAACCTGAGTCCCTTAACAATTTTAATCTAGTTGTTTCATTTTACTTCCCTGTGACTGCCCAGCAACAGGAACAGCTTTGATCACTGGTGTGTGCCTAAAAATGTACAGAACAAACAGTTCCTACTGCAGCAATCTCCTTTCAGCGGCAGCATGGGTACACAAACGCATACTAACTTTGTAACATCGTGTTATAGTTGTACTTTATACAAAAGGTTAAGTGCATAAAACATCACACACCTGTGTATTACACAACCTGTATAATACACAAGTGGCATCAACAGCTTTTCAATTTCAGGGTCAATAAAAAAAAAAAATCTCTCACTTAGAGACGACTCAGGTGTCACAGGTCTTTATTTCAGACTGTCTGCGTGATGGATAATAATCAGCTCAGCTTGATTCAGCTCACAGACCGACCTGGCTTCTCGCCTACTAACCTGCCCGTGGTTCATTCATCAATCAAACTCTCTGGGCCGAGCAGCGTTTAACAGACCACAGGACGTAAAGGTTACGGGAAAATATGCTTCACCTGATACTACAACGGTCTCTCTCATACATGCGTACATATGCATTACTCTCTGTGGGACGGTAAGATCCTCAGATTCTAGGAGTGAAGAGTGAAGAAGAGTTTCATCTGTTATCTTTATCTTTTGGTTTTCATTCACCTCTTGGGGTTTCTTGTTCACATGCACAATGTTTTTATTTTACCTTCCTCTGTCTAGACATCTTATATTTGTATGCATGTGGCAATTAACCGAATCTAATCCTGTAAAAATGTGGTAGTAGACAAAGATCATAATGTAGTGAACACAATCAAGCTCCGGTGTCACTACCTACAAATCTCATTAACACTAGAGCTACATGTACACGCAGCACTTCTCATTTAAACGTTTACTACAATTAATTATGGAAACTCAATTATAATCCAGAAAAAGAAATGTAATTAGATGTACATAATTATATTACTCATATCTGCAGGGTTATTGGAAACCAAAATCAATGTAAATGATGCAAATGAGGTTGGTCGGACGAGAATTGTGCAGACATAAAAATCATCTGGTTTTAATCCATATTGATTAACTGTGCAACGTTACCGTAGTGTTTCACTGTGGGACGACATAAAGACGGGATTTGCAGTTTATGGTTTAAATCGGTCCATTTGGTGTTTTTTTTTTTTGGAGTTTGTAAATGCTATCTTATATGCAAATGCAGTAAAAGTGAAACACACATGTCTTGTCCACACTCTTTCGGAAGATGAAAACAAAATCTTAATTGTCTCTTCCCTGTTTGCTGCCAACAGGCTTATCGTTAATACCGCAATGCGAGATTTGCTGTAAATGCAGACCAAATGCTCAATGACAAGCTTACTGTAAGCGAAATAAAACCAGGAGAAAGACCTGTCACTCATTCTTACATGTCCTGTGTGTGTGTGTGTGTGTGTGTGTGTGTGTGTGTGTGTGTGTGTGTGTAATCTGGACACAGAACACACACTCACTCATGATGCATGACTTTGGTTTTCTGCCTAAAAATGTGGCATTTTTGATGTATATGTAGTTTGTGGTGTTGTTGTACTAGATTGCAATAATGTATATTGTTATAAGGTGAAAAGAATATTGGATGATAGCATTACATGTGTTGTGTGTTTCACTAAGAATTATACAATAGTAAAATGTGTGGATGCAGAGTAGATAAGCTAATGTTTCTTTAAATCAATATTCATGGTGTCAGTTTAGCCGACTGGTAAATTTAGTATTCTGAATAAAATTGGTACTCAAAGAAAAATGCACAGAAGATAATGAAGGCCTTATCAGTTCTACTTTAAAATGACATTGTAATCGCATTTTAAGGTGGAAAACTTTTGAGTGGACTGTTTCCCTTCATCCGATGAGTGGTGCAACAGACCATATGACAGCTGAGCCTGAGGACAAAAAGAATGATCCAGGACACACAGCAGGCAATTAGCACATATCTCTCCTAATCGCTCTGCTCCCCGCGTGCATTTCAACACTCATTATTGAGACAGATTTTCTATGATTCATCGCATTGCTGTGTGATTTACCACCAGTCAGTTGTCAGGCGAGAATTCATTATGCCATTAGAATGCAAATCCTCCTTCGAAAATAAAGCATCAATGTGCAAGGCGATGCCTTTTGTTAATGGTCATTTGGTTAATTGATTCACTTTGTTAAAGATTGGATTAGCATATGAGCTAATCAAGGTCGTTTCCTGCAGCACCTGTCTCACACAGAGGCAGTGCCTGTCAGCAGAAAAACAATGCGGCAGCCTAACACTTTTTGGGACAAATGTCAGTTTTCAGCTAGTTGCATCTCTGAGTAATGTACTACAACACCACCAGATGCTAAGTGGCAGACGTGAGCGGGCGAAATTCGTTTAGTGAACTCCCACAACACAGGAGGTCAGGTGTGTTTGTCTGCTGACAGAACATTTGTGTTGCAGGCTTGTAATCACAGCTGAGCTCCACTGACGCTTCAAGTGATGTGAAAAATGAATTGTAGTCCAGGAGATAGAGGCATCGATACAGCTGGAGCAGAAAACATCAGACCACACACACACACACACACACACACATATATATACACACACACTCAGCATGTGAACTGTGTTTTCCTGCTGCGGTACCTCAGCGGTGATTTCTTTTATCACCTACTTACACATTACAGCATCAATGGAAAACACGTCAGCAGCAATATAAGCATCAATAATATAATATAATGTAATATAATGTAATGTCCACCCATGCATCCGTTCATCTATCCATCCATCCATTCATCCGTCCATTTTCTGCCATTTACCCGGGGCTGGGTCGTGGTGGCAGCGGGCTGAAGGCAGTCCAGACGTTCCTCTCTTCAGGAACATTATCAAACTCCCACTGAAGAATCCTGAGATGTTCTGATGCCAGATGAAATATATAATCTCTCCAGTATGTTCTGAGTTTAAACTGGGGTCTCCTGGAAAACCTACAAAGGGAGGCGCCCATAAGGAATCTATATCAGATGCCCGAAGCACTCTGGCCGTGTGGTGACTACTCCGAGATCTCTCCCTACATTTGAGCACCTTATCTTTATCTTTAAGGATGAGTCCAGCAACCCTATGGAGGAAACTCTTTTCGGCCACTTATATCTGTGATCTTATTCTTTTGGTCATTACCCAAAGTTCATGACCATAGGAACGTAGATCGACTGGTAAATTGTGAGCTTTGCCTTCAGGCCTAGCTCCCTCTTCACCACAACGGTCTGGTGGAACACCCACATCACTGCTGATGCCCCACCAATCTGCCTGGTGGCCTCACACTACATTGTGGCCCCTCTTGTGACCAAGACCCCAAGGTACTTCAACCCATTCACTTTGGGCATCAACTTACTCCCAGCCTGGAGGGAGCGACTTATTCCAGCTCCTTCACACTCAGCTGCAAACAGCCCCAACGTGTGCTGGAGGTCACAGTTTTGATAAAGCCAACAGAACCACATCATCTGCAAAGAGCAAAGAAGTGAATATGAGGTTCCCAAACCAGACACCCACCTGCCCCCCGGCTGTATCTTCAGATCTTATCCATGAAGGTCACAAACAGGATCAGTGCTCGCAAATGCTTCACTTCCTGCCAAGAATACAGACCCAGTTCATGCTCTGGGTTATCTAGGGGCTGATATATTGTAATGTAATGTAATGTAATATAGTATATCATTTTTCCAGATGCATGTTGAGGTTGTAAAATTCAGCTTCTAACAGTGAGGATAGAATAAAAAGCAACAACAGTGCAACATCTACTACATCCATGTTTTTTTTGACAACTTATATATGTAATTTGTAACGTGTCCAATATAATAATGATCAATAAATCTGTGTTTTTGCACTGTGACTCTACACAGGGGCATCCATTAGATCTTAATTTGTTTTGGGCTGTTGATGTCATTTCCAACAATTTCCTCTCTGGCAGAGGGCAGCTCAACATTTGGCTCCTGCTCCCCTCGAATCTGCTGCTTTGACAGAGTGCCGGCGAGCTCATCCCTGCACGTCTGAATGCTTTCATGTTCAGAAAAGCAAAGCCACACACATCGATTCAGGCACACATGCGGGTGCAGGCAGTTCATCCAGTTTGTAGGTCATCCTTTTCAGACATGTTGAACCGCAGATACAAACTCACATCGGCATCTGAACACAAGAGCGAGCGCCGACTCACACAGGTGCGGACCGAATAGAAAGGACGTGCACCCAGACACACATCGTCGACCCTGCATCCAGTTTGGCACCCGCTGTGATTTTGCATTAAGAGGACGCCTGCCTCACTTTTTTTTTTTTTTTAGATCTCATTTGAAGTCCCACTCAGCACAAACCGGTTGGCAGTGGGTGACTTAAATACATTTCTGGATTCTAAAAAGATTATTCTTTCGAAACTGAAATAAATCACAAGTGAATGTAGAATTACTACGTAATCAATCAAAGTTACATAAGAAATAATCAAATTTATCTTGTTTCCAGCCGCTACATTTATATCAGAGAGAACTGTAAACATATTTTGAAAAATAAAAGCAATAATTTATTCGTTTTTAAATAATTGGACATAATCTATTTGAAGTATTTTGTAAGATATGATCCTATATTCACAATACGATCCTATAGAAAGTCAATAAACAATACAAGTTTAGCATATAAACAGTATGAAATACAGAATTAGCACCCGGCTATTTGCTGGCAGCGATTCTGTCAAAACCTCGGCCTACCGGGTGCAGGAGCAGGTTATGGCGACAACCCTCATCATCCAGGAGGGGTGCTGGACTACAGATGGAGGCAGGCAGGATGAGCTGAGGGCTGCGGGACTGCTCGGAGGCCAGATTCTTTGGACATCTGGCCTCCAAGCAGGACACACATAAACATACACGCAGATGCACACATGAATACACAATTGTAAACAGTAGATGCTGGGGGGGGGGAAGCAGGGGCAAAGAGTAATGGTTTGAGCTGGTGGTGCTGCAGAACAGTCTGTGAACACAGTCCCCTGAGGCGACCAGACTTTTTTTTTTTTTTCTCTTCTCCCTCTTTCTCTATCTGACAAACATAAAGTCACAGATAACATCCCCCCCCAACACATTTACAGCCATCTGCAAGATCCATTATCACCCTCACATACCCTTGAGTTTGAGTCCGAGCGTTGAGCAGAAGCTGACAGGCAACGTGACACATGGACTTACACACAGAGTGTTTACATCACAGACTGCCTCTGAGCTTGTACACGCCACCAGCAGCGGCTTAAAAAATGGATGAGAAAGCCTCTGGGACAAAAGTAGGGGAAAACATCAACATCTACAGCTATTTCAACAGTCTCTGTAGTGGCCGTGAGCTCAGTAGACGCCCTGCTGTTCTTATAACAAACGGCCGAGCTGACCTCTGCTCAGCGAACGTATCAACCTGTGAGAATATTAGGTTTGTGGGCACACGTTCAAGTCTTAATGGATAACCTGTTAATAATAAAAAATATCTTTTCTCCCTTGTATTCTGTAGGCCTCCAGAGAGAGATCTTGGACTCTAAACTTCACTGGAAATATAGTAGAAAGTAAATAGATTTCATTCTTTAAATGCCAAAAAAAAATCTCCTTTGTACTGGGTCCTTACTTTCAAATGGCATCTTACACGGCAGTACAAAGCATTTTGGACAAACTGAAGCCATTTAACGCTCCATCTGTCACTGTTTTGGCACAGCCAGGTGTGTGTGTGTGTGTGTTTTATCGAGCCTCACATATGTTTTAACTAAATGCTTATTAAGCGTGTTTGGGGATTGGGACCCAGTTCTTGAGGTGTGGGATTATAAAAATTTGAAAAACTCAGCCTCCAGCAAATGGACTGTGATAAATATTTGTTCAAAAAGGAGCAACTGAAATTACCTGAGGACAATAAAATCCGACGTTATCCTTTCTGTTCCTCTCTCAGCCCTCCTGTGAAGCATGTGCTCTCTGTAAAAAAAAAAAAAAAAGCAATTACTGTAATCTTTTCTGTTCAAGTTGGTCTCAGTTATTAATAATTTCTCTCCGGTGTTGAGGGTGGACTGCTGACAATTAAAACAAATTCCTCATTCAAAAATTAATCTTACAACGTCGGGGACTGCGGTCAGCACCCAGACAAACACATTTGGGTTTTGAGGCTGTATTCTGTTACACTGTAATGTACGAGATATGTTTTACTTCAATTCTAATTGTCTGTTCAATGGCCTCATTTATAGAGAAAACGCTTGATCTCAACCAGGCTTAAACGGACAAGGTTTAAAAGACTGAATGATAATGAACGCTACTGTATAACCATAAATGATCTTGTCAGACGTTACGCTAGTGCTGCTGCAAAAAGATAACAGGCTCCACCGTAACATCAGATAAATGTTTCTAACTGCTATTAGCGTATATAGCGCTGAGGTGATCAATGCATTGAAAAGAACCACTGAACCTATTTATCATTTCTATATTTCAACCGTTTAGCTGAAGCGCTCGGTGATTTACACCGAATGCATCAGTTAAATGAGCCTAAACCGCAATAGCAGTGGAACATTACAAACAGTGCAGACATCAGTCACTGGACTACAATCATTTTGAATCATATGCACTTATATTCATTATTCTGCTGTGAACAGAACAACAAACAACACAGCAGATTGAATATTAAATGTAAGACTGATCTAAACCCAGCAGATCTAAGAAGGAGTTAAAAGTTAACTGATGTACTCCGGCCCTCCGGATCGTATAAATCCTTCTACATAATGAGTAGGATTTTAAAATGATTCTAAAATAAGCCGGTAATGAGTATAAGGAGGCTAAAACTGGGGTGTTGAGAGAAATATCCTCGGTCTCAGTTATGAGCCTGGCAGCAGAGTTCTGCACAGTCTGAATCTGAGCTGCAGCTCAAGCATTAACGGACGCTGTGTGTAGCTACATCTCTTTTCCTAGAGACAATGTTGTCATGATTTTCCATAACAACAAGCCACGGGACTTATCAGCCCTTAAGGGTATGATTTTTAAAAGGAAAAACGTTTTTAATGAGGGTTATAAGACTTATAATGTTATTAAAGTTAAGGAAACAAAGACGGAGATCAGGTCATAAATCAAAAAGGCTAAACTCAGGTACAGAGATTAAACTGGGCAGCCTGGAGCGATATGAAATCTATGACTGGGTCAGGCGATAGGAAGATTACCTTGACTGGTTTTAATTCAGATAACAGTCGGCTGATGAGTTAAACGCTCTTTACTTTAGATTTGATAATCGTGACTTCACTGATACACTGAATGCATTAAAGGACAACACTAGAGCTCCTCCAGCTTTGGCTGTTCATATCAGAAGTGTGGAAAAACACTTCAGACTCCACCGAGTCTAGTAGGAGTCCTGGGCCTGATAATATCTGCAGCCAGTTCCTTAAAACCTGGGCTAAACAGCGGCGCCGCATCTTTTATTTTTACACTATCTCTTCAGCAACAGAGGGTCCCTAAATTATGGAAACATTCCACAATTGTCCCAGTTGCTGAGACTAAAACCCCTGCGACATTAAATGACTTCAGGCCAGGAGAGCTGACATCTTTAATTATGAAGACACGAGAGAAGCTCATTAAAATGTAGAGAAATCCCTTCATCTCCTGCAATCTGTATACAGGTCTGGCAGAGGTGAGGAGGACGCTATTATCACACTACTACATTTTCTATATCGCCACCTTGAGGGGACTAAAGCTCACGCCAGGCTGTTGTTTATAGATTCTTCTCTTCGGCTTTTAACACTATCCAGCCGCATCTGTCAGCAGAAAAGCTAATTCATCTTTTTAAACTGGATTTTAATCTAGTTGGCTGGGTACTGGACTTCTTGACTGATAGGTCCCAGTGTGTGAGGGTAAATGGCTTTTTCCAATCACTCTGCACTCTTCCACTGGTTCTTTCCAAGTCTGCTGTTTCTCTATACTGCTCTATATCTTGTACACCAATGACACCACACACGATGATTCTGTAAGTCTTCTTGAAAGGGAGGAGCAACATCACGGACCAGTGATTAATGATATTGTATCTTGGTGTGATGAGTCCTTTCTCCAACTAAATGTGTCTAAAACAAAAGACATGATAATCAGCTTTGGATAGACTCCCCCTAATCAAAGATGCTGATATTGAGCTGGTGGACAGTTATTTATATCTGGGCGTTGTTCTCGACAAACTGTGTTTCGAATCTCATGTTGCTTCCACGACAAAAAAGGTCCAACAACGACTTTTCCTCTTGAGGAAAATGTTCTTTTAATGTCTCCTCTGAGATGATGACTCTCTTTTTTTATTGAATCAGTTTTAATGTTCTGAATTGTTGCTTGCTAGGCTGTAGGCAGGTGTTCAGAAAGGCTACTTCCTCCCTGTTATGTTAAGACAGGAGAAGGCTGATTTGAGTTGTTTGTCTAAAAGACTTCCTAGCATGATATTAGGGTGCCCACTATGAGGACCAAGAGATAGAAGGTTTCCTTTGTCCCTGCTGCCATTCAATTATTAAATGGTAGATAGTATTTTACTGTTGTCTGGAGATTGCTTATATGCACAGACTGCTTACTTGACTTCTTCACTCTGCCCACTACGTCCTGTTGTTTGTTGTTGTCCATCAGTGTTTTGTGTGTTTGTGTGCATTTTGTATATTCTGACTGCAAACCAATTTTCCTGTAAGGGACAATAAAGATATTTTGAACTTTGTGTATTCGTCTCTAAATCTATTTTTAACATCCCATGTTTTGTCAGTCGCTTATAAAGCACTGAGTTGTTTGAAAAGTGCTGTATAAATGAAGTTTGATTGATTGATTGATTGATATACAGAACTGGTCCAAGAGTTGATCCTTGAAGGTGTTAAACATGTTGCAGTTAAAGATGTGAATGAATCAGTTGAAACATGAATTTTTCTGTTTGACAGAAAGGATTAAGACCACTCCAGGGCTGTTCCAGTAATCCCCACCCACTTCTTTAGTTTATTGAGCAATATCCAGAATCTGCAGCCATCAATGGGTCTTTTGAAGCAGCTGTTTCAGTGTAGCTTCTGGAATCCAGATTGATTTTTTTCTTTATAGAAAAACGCACACCTCCACAAGTTATTCCAAAAGCAGATCCTGTTATTTTTGTCGGACAAGTGGACCCGAGCGCAGAGAACAGCAGGCACAGGAACTGAAGTATATCTTTTATTCCACAAGTGTGCAAACAAAGCAAAACTGGCAGCTCAGCACTAACAGGATAGAATAACACAGAACAAACTGAAAAATCGATCCAACAAAACCGAACTGAGAACCAGGACTTCAACACAAACTAATCTGACGAGGGGATGAGGTGCAGGTGGGACAGGAGAGCAGGCAGGGCTGGGGGGGGGGGAAACACAGGGAGCAGGGCAGGACTAACGAGGCTGATAAGAGGGCAGGTGTGAAGGGAAGGGCAGGCTGGGGAAGAAAAAACACTGGGAGCAGGGCAGGACTAACGAGCTCGATGCAGGGCAAGTGTGGAGGGAAAACCGGCAGGGGAGGAGTGCAGGAACAGAGAAGGGAAACACGGAGCAAACAAAAACCTCTTAATAACTAAGACTGTGAGTAAGCTGTGTGAGTACAGACTGAAATAAAACACAAAGACAGACTGACAAATAAAGGCAACTTAATATCATGCCAGAAAGTCTTTTAGACAAATAACATAACAGGGAGAAAAGGCTGAGGTCTCTGGTGGAACGGAGGAGAAATAGCAACCAAGAGACATTCTGTGACATAAAACTTAACAAGCTCAATAACCATAAAGAAGAACTGGAGTTAAACAGACACACAGACTGAACACAGGAACCCAAAAAGAACAAAAAACACAAAGAGTCCAAAAACCATGAGTCCATGACAGAAGCATTTCTGCAGTGGCTGAATACAGGCTGGTTTCATATAATCTGGGACACATTCAGGGCAAAGAGAAGAAGCATCACTTCTCTGAACAATTTAACTGGAATATCAATACGTCAGGATGAGGGTTTAATACGGGACACGATGTCAGCGAGGGTTTCCAAATCTACTGAAGTTATCTAACAAATGTG
The DNA here is from genome assembly GCF_914725855.1 of Thunnus albacares. Classification (NCBI taxonomy): domain Eukaryota; kingdom Metazoa; phylum Chordata; class Actinopteri; order Scombriformes; family Scombridae; genus Thunnus; species Thunnus albacares. The sequence continues at coordinate 6,894,671 of NC_058111.1, forward strand.
GAGATGACTAAAACATATTTTAAATCCCAAAGTCCCATATTAACATTTAAGAAAACACATGTCTATGTACATGTAAAACCAAGATGATTTCCTGAAACTGTGTCGCAACTGTATATCTTAAAAGGTAGTTTCACATTTTCAAGTGTAACTTAATACAATACTATTCAATATATCGATGGCCAAAGTGCAAAACCTCCTATCTGCAGAATTTTCTGATTGGCTGCCCTTCGTTGTGACAGAAAAGTCACCTGGTGAAAACCTCCAATCAGGAGGCACAAAACCCTAGTATACTACAATGTATAACATTTACTACACTGGCCCATCTTTTTACCCGAAAACAAACTTAATTTCATTTTTAATTTAATTTGAATTATTAACTTAATTTAGAGCATCGTTATGTAGAACCCCTTCCAACTTGCACCAAGTGTAAAAGCTCCTGTCTGCAAAATGATCCAGGTAAAGTGGGGAAAAACCTCCCATCTGCACTTTGCTAGGTACTAATATCTAGTCTGTATTATTAACACATAATATATTATCTACAGAGTATCCTTAACAAATAGCATTCTGGAAGAAAACAACAAGTTTTTTTTAGTTTTCTCAAAAAAGTTTATTTTTCAGATAGGAGGTTTCGCTCTTCGGCCATCGATATATACTTTGCTGACCACAAAATACATAGTTATTGTCAGGTGAAAGGATTAAATCTATAACTTTTCATTTTCATGCTTTAAGATTTTAGTCCTTTCTGGGAATTCTCCAAATTCTTAAGCTCATGAGTACCCTCTAAACCCATTTTGGATAATACATCCATTGTGGTTTAGCTAAAATAAACCTTTTCATGTTTAGTCTCTGAAAAGCTCACATCTTAGAGAAAGAAGGTTTTCCAATTTGTGGTCATTGTGATGCAATCCAAAACCAATATTTGGAATAAATACTCCACAAAATAAACATGTTCAAATCACCTAATTTTCTTTTTCCTTTTGGTGGCTAGACATAGTCCAGGAAAATTAGCTGAACGTGAAACGTGTCCAGGGCCTCGCTCTTCCAATCTCAGTGGTTTCTAAAAACCTGCTGCAGAGACTCCTCGATGTGCTGGAAGGAGCTCCAGATGAGAAAGTTCAGTGAACAGAAGAAACCTAAATGAAATCAATACTCGCTGTGAGCACGCTTTGCCTTTAAAACAGCAGCAGTTCCTCCTCGGTACACCTGCTCGCAGTTTTTCGAGGAACTTTCGGTTGTTCCTGAATCTTGCAGAAGTTGTCACAGTCCTTCTGTGGATTTTAAGCGTCTCAGCTGCTTCTGTCTCTTCATGTAATCCCAGACTTACTCGAAGTTGAGATCAGGACTCTTTTGGGGGACATACCATCTGTTGCAGGACTCATTTTTCCTTCTTGCCGCTCAATATAGTTCATTATGACTCCAGCTGTATGTTTGGGCTGGTTGTCATGCTGCAGAATGAATTTGGGACCAATCAGAGGCCTCCCTGATGGTACTGCATTATGGATAACAACATCTAAAGTGCCTAAACCAACAGTACTTAGTATTTGTATATATATTATATAGAAGAGTGACTATCCATTGAATTAACAACCATAGTTTTAGGTGACTACTAAAACATCATGTTTTTTAAATGTGACCTTAAAGTCTAAGGAGGCAGAAGACCTAACAAACTGTTTTTATATTCATAACTAGAAATATCGCCTCACGGTTGTATGAGTCTGTCACCAGTCAAGTTGCAGTTTACATCCATGTCTGTCCAGACTCATATAATATTTGTAATATTTGTAGTGAAGACTTTTAAGGAATTTAATAAAAGGTATTAAGTGTATTTTCCTTGTATGTGTTTGGTCAATAAAGCTGATTCTGATAGAACACAAAGTTGTATCCATGACAGTAGACGAAGCTTCAGATATGGATGTTGCTGCAAAGAAGCTACAAATACTAAAACGTGGACGCTTCACACACATCTTCAACCCGGCAGCACAGAAGATCTAAACAATCACCACAGTTTCAAGGTGGGAACTCAAGATTAGTGTCACTGATTCAATATTCGACCAAATGTGAAATATGGTCACAATCTCTCCTTCTGTTTCTGAGTTATGGTGTTGATTAATGGCCAGAAAAGGGTTTTTGCAGAACATTATGATGTCACAGTGAAGTTGAACTTTGACCTTTTGGATGTAAAATGTCATCACTTCATAATTTTATTCTATTAGACATTTGTGTGAAACTTTGTCATAATTAGCGTATGAATTCTTGAGTTATGGCTAAAAATGTCTTTTGTGAGGTCACAGTGACCTTTGACCTTTGACCACCAAATTCTAATCAGTTCATTCAGTCCAACTGGACATTTGTGCCCAATTTGAAGAAATTCCCTCAAAGGGGTTTCTGAGATATTGCGTTCAGAAGAATGGGATGGACTGACAACCTGAAAACATAACGCCTCTGGCCACGGCTGTCACCAGCACGGAGACGTAGAAATGTAATAGTATGTGCATGTGCACATCTGCACCTCCCCCCGTGACCTTTCACCATCTCCAGTAGGTTTCCTCTCCTTAGATGTGCGATCTGCTCGTGTCATTTATCTCATGACACAAGCTGGGACGTGTATAGTGAAACAAACACAGCTGGAAATGTAATGAAATAACCTTTATTTATTCAAGGACGGTTTTCATGCTAATTTTTTTTTGGCAATTTCTTGCTTCACAGTCATTGTTACACATTGTTGCTCCTGGGAGCCACACAGCACAGCTCAGCAGTCGGAGGATGAGTTTTATCCATTTTTTTCCCCCCCTCATCCTTGTTTACTCATAATACAAACAGTGCATCGCCTGATACATATTCATAGTTACACGACTTCACACACGGCAGCCTCAATCATCTGTGGGGTCGCCCAATAAAGAGCGAGTTCTCTATCATGCTTTGTGTAAGCTCACATCACTAAAATCTAAAGTATCATAATTTAAGAAAACTCAATGAGTCACAATCTGTATCTGTAGATATGCTCAGGTGTTACTGTATAATTGTATACATCTTACATTACATTAAAGGCAATGTAAGTCTTCAGTACAATGTGTCAAATAGTACTATTACTTATTTTTTTGCCGTTTCATTTTTGTTAAAATTACAACAGCAGCAACAAATTCAATCTTAGCTTCAAACTGTCGGCTGTTGTACCACTTGTGAACTTCACCTCTGGCTCCATCCTTGTTCAATTAAAGCTCTTCTTTTGGCCTCTAAGTGCAGCCCAGCAAGCTTTGACCAGACTTATTGTAGTCTGAAAATGTCAACCTCCCATTTGCCAGTATAAAGGGAGAAAAAATGAATAATAACAGTAATAACAATAGAGCGCCTGCCAGAAATACAGTTTACCACATGTGCCTTAATGCACCTGTGTGTGTGTGTGTGTGTGTGTGTGTGTGTGTGTGTGTGAGCTGTACATGTAATCCACAAATAACAAAGCAGATTATTCCAAAAACATTTATTACAGTGATAAATTCACACACCTGCTGCTCTGGACGTTCCTCCCAACAGGGAGACACTGCAACAACAAAAAAAACCTTACAAAACAAATCAAAATTGACTTAATAATTGTTTACATCTGGATTTACATACGAATAAAAAAAAACTAATTAAAATGGACTTGATTTATACATCTGGATTCAATCACACATCAGTAAAGGCTTTGTTCTGGCACGTTGGACTTGGGGAGGGGGGAGGTGTACATGAGTTAGACCCATATGGAAGCCACATCACCACCCATGATGAGTCGCACCTGGTCCTGAATGGTGGCTAAATTAAACATTTTAAAGTGCTGTACATTAACGGTTTATCTTTGTATCTAGGTATGTGTCAATTTAGCTGTAAGATTTAATGATATAATGATTGATATTGTCTAGATTATGTTAAATGCAATACAGAAATCTAGATTTTATATCTTGCATGTCATACTCATCTCTCTCTCTCCCCATGTTTCCTGTTTGCCTCTTCACTGCCCACTAAGGATTAATGCTAAAAAAATAGTCTTAAAAAAAGAAAGTAAAAGAAACCAAGACCTCACACTGCTGGGAATGTGCAGCAATTCAACCGTTACACTCAAAAAAAAAAACAAAAGGGAGCAAATAAAAAGCCTGTGCTGTAAAGCGAGTTTCACCCAGCAGAGATGCAGCCTTGATGCTCTCATCTCGCTGCTCGAGTCTCTCAGTGCAAAAGTACATACGACCGCTGTCCTAATGAGTAGGTGGAAGAGTAAAGGTGTCTGGGGAAGATGTGCGGCTCCCGCAGATGACATGAGGAGAGGTAAAAGGAGCTATTCCCATCAGCTAATCACGTCCTGTGCAGTACAGCCGCCTCTCAAAAAAAAAAAGACGTCAGAAACGAGGCCAGTGATGAAGACGCTGCCAGGTCCGACTTAAACGATGTAAACCTTCCCAAGCGCTGCCAATGATGGTTATAAAGATCAAAGCCATTAACATTTACAGTATAATAATGACTCCTTCAACAAAAGAGGGAATATCTATGTATAGAAACAAAGCAAAAGAAGCACTTACAGTCGACGTAAAGAGGAATTTCTAGGAAATAAGTGAATGAATTGATTCTGGCAGTCTGGGTTGATCTTAGAGGTCAAACCAATACATTTAAAAATTCAATGAAGAGAAAAGAGGGAGTAAGCTTACAGGAAAATTAGGGCATCCAACCCCTCTTTCCTTCTAACTAGAAAGATCAGCACGGATCAGATTGTTCTACTCGTCCTACCTCTCCCTCTCTCATTCATCAGCATCCTGAGATGTCTTTGGTTTTGTTGCGCCGTTGGTAGCGCGTGTCGGCGGGGTCGAAACCTTGCTCGTTGGCTCCGAACAGAGCCCAGCTGGGAGTCTTGGCTATGTAGTCCAAGGCTGAGAAGCTCTGCTTTCCCCCGCTGTCCTCGTGAGCCTGGACCAGCTCCTGGAAACGCTCGTAGTCGATCCATGTCCACCACTCGCCGTCCACCTTGAACTGAAAGCACACATGACAACATAGAGGGGAGAGTGAGAGAGGCAGTGTTTTCTGAAATCTATCTAAAACAGTTGTTATGATATCAATTTAACAACCTAAATAAAGAAACCAAGGAAAATTGTGTTATCAATAACTAGGGATGCACGATATTATCGGCACGTCATCGGTATCGGCTGATAAAAGCTCTAAAATGAAATATCGCCATCGGCCATTTCTGCCGATTATGAGGCGGCCTTCTCCTCCGCCGCCTGCCTGCGCTTCCCTCCACGGACTGTTCCACCTCGACGGTCCCGATGCTTCCTCTGCAGGCTCCACTTCACTCAAGCTGTCCGTCAGATCTGCTGCTTCTTCCCACTTTAACTTGAATAACAAACCGGGGCTCGGTGCTGCTCTGGTTGGATCCACATGCATAACCGGGGGCTAACGTTAGCTGGGAGGCTAGCAGAGGCTAGCTGGCTGCGGCTAACGCTCCGCTAGCCTCTCAGCTAACGTTAGCCCCGGCCCTCCATGTGGATCCAACTGGAGCACCTTGATCTTCTTCATCATACTTAGTACAATCTATGCTTGCGTGCATAATAGTCTCCTCAGCCATCTGGAAAAAATATGTGCATATATCGGTATCGGCCACAATGTGTTGGAAATATCTGCACATCGGATATCGGCAAAAAATCCAATATTGTGCATCCCTATCAATAACCATAAGTAATCCAACTGGAGGTGCCAGTAATGAAACACAAGATAGAAGATGCCATTGCTACTCCTATTCACCGGTTCACCTTACTTTCCAAAATCTGCATCAGCTGGAGGTCCGCAGGTAGAGGGCTGCAACTAACTAACAATTGTTTTCAGTGCTGATTAATCAAATGACTTGCTTTTGATACATTTTTGATCAATGAAATGTCACAAACAGTGAAACATGGCCCTAAACGTTAGCATCTGTGAAGCTAGTAGCGCTGTTATTGTCATCAAATGTCATGCAACAAGTAAAGCTGTTCTGAAATCATGAGAAAATTAGTTAAGACTGTATTTTGAAACATCATGATCATTTTAAAGCCTGATATCTGAATAATTTACATGTAAGCTGACAAATTTTTGAAGGATCTGCACATAAAATATCTACTGAAATAATCTTCAACTTGATGATTACTGCACATTTAATATAAATGGGTATAATGTGCTCGGATACAGAGAGACAGATAAATGGAGAGAGTGTTGCAAATTGTCGATTTAAACAACCCAGAATTTACAGATGTGACCAAAAAGACCATCAATGATTAAAGAGTTTCTTGCTCCCTATGAGCCACTTGCTTGTTTGTTTAGCCTTTCTTTAAATGGCTTTGGACTCAAAACCTCCACCTCCTCCCTTCTCCCCCCATCTCTCCTTTTATCAATCACTGCTTCTTACTCCCTCACCCAAGTCGCCATCCATCACACTAAAGAGAAAAAAAAAAAAAAAAAAAAAAAAAGAGGGAGATAAATGGACAGAAGGAGAGTGAGGAGCCAAAAAGTGTGTACGTGTGTGTTTATATGTGGGAGAGCAGCTTTTGTGTTTGAAAGTCCGACATCATTGCGCCTCTCTGATCCTGCTTGTTTTCCCAAACCGGCGCCGAGGGTGAGGAGCGCGTGACCTTTGCTTTCCCAGCATTCAAAAAGTGCTCTCCAGCTGATATGATACCATGTTTCCCTTGTTGTTCTGTTAAAGGTGACTGAGAGGAAACAAGCAAAGCAGGTATTACAAACAATACAATCTTTCCTCTGAAGTAGTAGCAAAGTTTGATCTTTAAAATAGTCCTAGATGACGTAAACTCACTTCTAGGTATTTTTAGAAGGTTTTTGATAAGCCATAACTACATGGTAGTAGGTTGTCACCGGGGACGACTGTTGCGCTTTTAGCCCTCAGCGTTTAAAATCTATTTCAGGTTCATGGCTGCTTTGTCCAGACACCCGTGAGCACACTGGGACTTTTTTTTTTTAAATTCCTTCCACCACTATAATTCACACAACAGGAGGGAGCTACCATTACGTCACTGACTCACTTAAAAAAGCAACTCAAAATGACATGAAATGCACTCAAGAAGAACCGACACTTATTCTCCAAGTGTGAGACCTTCCTGCTGGAGAATCACTGAAGGAGTAACGGCATTAAGTGTTTCGAGAGCTAGCCTTCAGATGCTTAGCGCCTGCCTCAGTCATTAGAGAAAAGCTACCCGCTGCATTGCTAATGAGGCCTGAGAAAGGAGGGGGTGGGGGTGTGGGGGGGGGAATGCTACGCCTATTGGGAGTTAATGTTTCTGGTAATGAGAAGAGCTGATATTTGTTCAGCCGGCATCTCGGCAAACAATTTCAGTCTCTAAGCAACAAAGCAAAGCTGTGCTATCTGGGAAGAGAACAAGACAGTCTGTTGTTTTTACTAACAGTGTCTTTGCTTGAGGATCACTGAGGATACTGAGGACAGGCTTCGGCTTCATGCCGTTGAACTGTACGGTACTTCCATACATACATTCACAGAAAACAAGCATCACATACCACCTGAAATTGTATGTTTATTCTAGTAAATTAGATGTCCAATGCTCTTTTTTAAAAGAAACAAGATGAAGAGTCTACATACGTGCTAGGGGGGAATCTGTGAGCTAAATGCTAACATTGATAAAACAATGTTGTACAATTTGTTCAACATTGTGTCTCTGAGCCGGCGAGGTTGTCAGTCAAAGGTACACCGGTCCAGCTGGATGCTAAAGGAGCATTTCAACAGTATCTGATGTTAAGACATTTTGTTCCTTACAGTAATAAATATAATATAAGGGATGACTTCTGTTTGAAAACACACAAACAGATCTAATAGCATTGATCTGTCAGCGACCGGGATGGTCTTTCTCTGAGAGGTTTGTGTCTTAAGGGTGCCATTTTCATTTACACCGTCCTCAGAGAAATGGGGCTAGAAGAGGATAGAAGAGGATGGGGTATAAGAGGGGGGGAAAAAGGAGTGTGGGGGGGGGGGAGGGAAGGAGAGATGAAAGAGGGGGAGATGAAAGAGAGAAAAGGTTGGGGGAGGCAAAGATGCAGAGAGAGAAAGAGGAATGCCTATCAATGGGAAAATCCTTGGGGTTGAAAAGGAACTAATGATGATGATGTGTCAGTGCAGGGAGGATCTATCACTACTCACTGCTAAAGAGTGATCATGTACATGTACGCACACACACACACACACACACACACACACACACGCACACACACAGAGCTCTGATGTCTTTTAAAGGACTACATCAAATAGTGGTATCGTCCAACTGGAACTGGAAGTTCTGAGGACTGTGAAGTAAGCAGGAAGACACACACACACACACACACACACACACACACACACACACACACACACACGAAATGAGCCTGATGTGCTTTCCTGTGATACGTTTTAAACTCTCTCGTTATGTAAGTTAACATTAAAACCTGGTAGACGTCACTTTCTACATCCTCTTCTTGCACACAAACACATTCAGGATACAGAAGTCGTTGTTCCCAGGAGAAACCTTAAAATGTCTCCAGGTCCCAAATGATTATTGATTATTGATGACAGCCAAAAGACAGCAGTGTACCTGCATGCATATGTTAACATTTACAATGAAAGCACAGGGAGACTCTCACGCTCAAGGTTCTAGTTTTGATTTTCATTTTATTCTCAATTAAACTTTCTACATGAGTGTGTCTGTTTTCTATTTTAGTAGCATCTGCCCCAGTTTTACCTTGACATATATATAGGCATATACATGTTAGTGATGTTTGTTCACGCTTTACAGCTGCTTTTCCCTCCCAATGTTCTCAACAATCAAGTATTTTGACTTGTAAGTCAAATCTGTAGACTTGAATTAACCATAAACTCACACACCTGTGAGTACTCAGCAGTTGTACTGAGAGACCCTGAAGACGCTACAGGCGTAACGCGTTGTTTGCTCTTAATAAAGACACAGTGAAGTCATTACAGTGTGCGGTGGTTAATTTTGATTTTAACCTCAAACTCTGTCTGCATGCTCTTCCCAGACAGGATAATAATCATTCTTGATAGAATAAAATGGCTTTTGAGTGGACAGTTGTCAATTATAATGTATATGTACATTTATAATATAAATGTCATGTTAAAAGTAATCAATATCTTGGTTGGCCAAAATAATCAGGACAAGCAACATCTAAAGATAATAATCTATGGTCAATTTTAATTATTTTCTGCATTAGTGTCATTTTTTAATAATAGGTTTTTATTCATTATAATTTTTGCTTCAGTTTCACTTTACAATAATAACCTTGATACTTTCTGCCTGCACTAAACACTAAACACACACAAATGCATTCAGCTGATAAGACAAACACCCACCAACTTGTTCGACTGCATGTGATTCACACTTGGATATGAAACAAACACTCAGTGGGGGAACGAGTATAACTGGATGTACAGTACGTGTGTTTGAAAGCTCAGCTGCTGCTCTGATTCTTCCTGAAAAAGCATCTAAAAAGACGCAGCGAGTGCAACGAGTGCTCGTTCCGGTCACACAGATCCTGCTTCAGAGCATCGAGCACTAATGCTGCAATCTGCTTGACTGATAGCGGGAAGTGGCGAGAGATGGAGAAGAGTGTGTGCGCGAGAGTATATTAAGAAATACTGACGGTTGTAGGCGAGGAGGTGCAAATTAATTAAGGTGTCTGGAGCGGTCGCGCACAAATGGCCGCCGTTATAGACCGAGGGATTAGTGTTGGTGAGACGGGAGACAGAAACAGAGGAAGTAGAGGAACAAGAGGAGAGAGAGAGAGAGAGAGAGAAGGGCGATGAAGAGAGGAAGGTGGAAATCAATTCGGTGAAATATTGATTGGGTCCTTGCTGGTGTGTTAAAATGGAGAGGAATTAAGTGAACGACTTTTTAACACCTCTTTTAGTCTCAGGCGAGCGTGTGTGTGTGTATGTGTGTGTGTAGAGTCTGTTTTTACATCCAAGTTTGCAACCTGGAGGACCTCCTCCTCATCATCATCATCATCATCATCATCATCGTCATCGTGCAGTAGGCATCAATAAAATTAATATGACTTCAACTTTCCTCTCATGTCTTAATCCAAAAAGCCTCGGTTAAGGTCACAAAGTCAAATTTTCAACATGCAACAAACATCTATTTAATAAATAATAATAACAAAATATATACTGTAGCTAAAGCAAAAAGCAAAATGAAAATTCTCATCAGATTTTTTATACACCTGCAATTTCCTACAATTTCAGAGACAAAAGAAGCAACGTGACATGTGACGGTGCATTTCTGTGAGGTCACACATGGAAATAAAACTGTTTAAAAAATGTTGAAACAATTTGAATAAACATTTTTTAGCACTCCCTCCCTGTGATACGTGCTGCAAACATCTTGTTTGAACTGGAAAAACCCAATAAATTACAGAAACAGGACACAACTGATCTGTTTCCTGAGACATTGTTGTTTCTTAGAAAGTTGCATTGTGAAGTCGAGCATCGTCCTGGTTCTGACAGACAGACACTACTGATCGCAGCCTTTGTTTCTCTGTTTCTCATATTTATGTTTCTCTCTTCCTCGAGGCATCGAGGGCCCACAAAGGGGTTTACAGACACCACAGAGCTAAATAATACTGTAGGCAGTCCCATGAAAACAAAGCTCCAGTAAATAACTGGAAATATCACCTTGCGGTTGTATTCCTCCAACAACCAGTAAAGTTGCAGTTTATATCCATCTGGACTCATATAATATCTGTAGCAAAGACTCTGAAGGAATTCAATAAAATGTATTAAGTGTATTTTCCTTGTATGTGTTCACGTTCGGCCAATAAAGCTGATTCTGATAGAACACAAAGTTGTTTCCATGACGATAGACGATGCTTCAGATATGGATGTTGCAGCAAAGAAGCATCGCACACATCTTCAAGATGGGAACCCAAGATAAGTGTCACCAGTTCAATATCTGACCAAATGTGAAATATGGTCACGATCTCCCCTTCCGTTCCTGAGTTATGGTGTTGAATAATGGCCAGAAAAGGGTTTTTTGCAGTCAGACAGTGAAGTTGACCTTTGACCTTTTGGATATAAAATGCCATCATTTTATCCTATTAGACATTTGTGAATGAATTCTTGAGTTATGGCCAAAAAAAAAAGTATTGTGTGAGGTCACAGTGACCTTTCACCGGCAAATTCTAATCAGTTCATTCTTGAGTCCGACTGGACGTTTGTGCCAAATTTGAAGAAATTCCCTCCAGGCGTTCCTGAGATATCACGTTGACGAGAGAACGGGACGGACCGGAAAACATAACGCCTCCGACCACGGCTGTCGCCAGCGCGGAGGCATAAAAACAAATGCGGATTTAGAGTTTGGGGCACATAAATAAAGTGAGATAACACATCAAGAGTGCACTGTGTTTATGTTTTATGCATATGTGTGTTTCCTGTGTGTGTGTGTGTGTGATAGGGAGGTGTGGGTGCCCGGCTGGCTGGAGTGAATTTCCGCTCTGTCAGAAAGAGCCAAGACCGCAATTAATCATCCATTAATTATTGACGGACATTTGCCTGGCGTTCTAGGGGCGGGTAAGCCTCTGCCAGAATAAACCACTCTGATGGTTGCATATTTCTAAAAGGAAGGCAGACAGGAGAGTACATTATATAAATAATAAAACAAGACAAAATCCAAAACAACAATTTAAATAACTAGGAAGCTGCTTTGAGTTGCTGTCTGGAAAAGGTACTTAAAAAGAAAACGGAGATGAAGAATCTGCGTGTTTGTGTCTGAGGAGAATTGATAAAGAATCACAATAAGTGCAGTGATGACCAGGTGCACATTCATCATCACTATGTGTGAAGGGGTGTTTATGCACTATCCGCTGTCTGCGTCTTCTGATAAGTCTATTATGCAGAACACAGCAGGAGAAGTTAAGTTGCACCTATGTGTCAGAAAACTGTATAGTGTGTATAGTTTACAATTAATTATACACTGAAACAAGTTTGACACTTAAACTCTTTGTTGATTGAGTTCTGTTGTAAGATTTCTGACACACATTAACAGGCTAAAGAGACAACTAAATTACATATGAGCCCTGAAAGTATGAAATAACTCGAAAGTCCTGAACGTAACACAATCACTGACACAAATCACTACATGTGTGTCACTTTCAAGCAAAATCGGTTCTTCGTCGGCTCGGCGTTCAACATTTTAACGCTGCTGATGTAAGATGTGCTGCAGGTGAGTTCTTACCTTGGTGTGTGCGATGAGCAGGCAGTTAGAGTGCTCGTGCTCGCAAGCGATCTCATACTGAGGCAGCATGTCAGCCAGCTGCTGGACGAAGGCGACCACTTCCTGGTGCCAAGGGACGTTGGCCATCGTCAGGCTGCTGGCAGAACTTTCCCCGCAGTACGTCACTCCCTGGAAACACATGAGTACGCGATCAGAAACAAAAGACAGGAGCACTTTACAGTGTAGGCCAGTCGCAAACTAGCTCCGGCTAGAAATGCTGTGTTATGTGGCAGTGGTTCATGCTAAATACTATTTCTACCCTGTAGAAATAAACATTAAATAAATAAACAGTGACCAATAGAGCAAGTACAAGGTGAAAATCTCTACACTAAATAAAAGTGAGGACACACTGACGTGTACTTGATTTTTGAGTGTTTTTTTTTTCCTAGCACAGAAAAATAACCACAATTTTTGACATAAAACACTTTTTCAAGAAACCTCTAGATCTGGCTGTTCAATAATTGTGACATATTTCTGCTGAAGCAGGATAATTTACACTTTTTAGCCTGATTTTGTCAATTAACTTTTAGTATCAATGGTGACAGTCAGTAATAAACAGCACTTGTTTTTTTTAATTAAAATTTAAAATAACAAAAATGCATCACTGATGTAACAGTCTTGATTCAAGAAACATAATAATCAAACATTCATGATTCAATGCAATAATTATGAACAGCAATTTCTTTGGATATCTGCCAACATATACCCGGATACCAATAAACATGTGATGTTTTTAAGTATTCAAATAAATGTACAACATCTAGAATTCAATCTAAAATATTAGATTACTATTTGATATCATCATGACTCGTACTAGTGTAGATGCACTGTGTGTCACGGGTGTATTTAATCATGGGGGTTTGTATGTTCATGCATACAGTTTTGGCAGCTGGATGCATTCGATCTTAAAAGTTTACAAGGTGCCTGAAATAAAAAAGTTCCATTGTCCTGTTGTTCCGGCTGTAAAGTGAAGAAGTGCAGCGGAAAAACTGAATCGCGTGAATCATTTCACTCGTTCCAGTGAGACTATGTGCAGGTTCACGCCAACATACGGACAAATATCTGAGTCATCGGTCATTTTGGGGACGTTTGGGGGACATTTGTGGGGTCATCTGACATCACAACGTTTAGTCTAGTGATTGACAGCAAGTCATTTTGTACTTGAATGCACTTAAAGCCTCTCAAGTGGTCAGAAATGGTGATTATTTTATTTTATATATATATATATATGTTAGTCTGGAGAGTGTGACTGACAAAAGGCTCCATACACAGCTGCTGATTATCATGGATAAACTTGGGAGCTTACATATAATTTTCCTGTCAATGGGTGAGAAAAATGGAATAACGTAAGAAAAACCATCTGGTATTATCCACAAAAATCAATCAAAACAGCAGGCTGGACACTGATTGTTTCCAGATCAATAGCGGCAGACCTGTGCTGTGGTTATAAGTGATGAAGAGGAGGGAGGGAGGGAGGGAGGGAGGGGGAATGAGAGGAGAACAACAGCTTCCTGTAGCAGAGAATCTATTGAAGAGTTGGGCTGAGGTGTTAGGGGGGGCTGAGAGGGGAGGGCGACTGAAACTGAGGGAATCTGCAGCAGCCTCATAGACTCTAATACAAGACCTGCACCAGGAATCAGATTATTGATTACTTTTTAAACAGGGACTAGATTCAATAATCATATGGGTCAATTTTTTGTGCACTTCATGATTTACTGCATATCAGCAGTTAAACCTGGACTGTCCTTTCTGTTAATGAATCGCTCTCACTGGTGGAGCCTGACGGTACAGGTATAACTGATCTAGAATCTGCAGAAGATGTATTCCTTTATTTTTCTTGTATATTACAGTGGGTGTCAACTCTCAATCAGCCTCTCAGTCCTAAGACCCGGGCGCAAAGGAGAGGACGAGAGCAGAGCAGCTCAGAGGGAGAGGAGATCAGGGGAGTAATTAAGATTTCAGGAGTGTTTAGAGTAATAATTAATCAAATGTAGGCTGCAGGCACACCTTTTTGTAATAATAGCTCTATATAATAGCTGAAAAGGGTTCCTGCAGCTGCTTCACAGCAGTATCTCTTTTCCAAGATTTTATTTATATCTTCAGACAGTTCAGTAATGAGAGAGACTGTAAAGTTGGATTGGATTCAAACTCTGAATTACACCTTTTCAAGTAAAAATGTTCCTATATGGAATGTACTCTGCACTGGCAATTTGCAACAACAAATTGTTGAATGGGCATATCACCGGTAATGTTGCTACAAAGAACTCTTAAATTCAACCAAATGTACAAGAACAAACCACAAGTAGGTAAACACGTTTGTAAGAATCAAACTGAAGTGTCCCTGTGGGTGAGAGTTTATTCATTCATGTGTAATGCTGTTTGCGTTTTGCATTATGTACTGCTTGGGAGAAATCTAGTGTTTGTTATTTAGGCTGAGCAAATGATTGATGAAGGACCTCTGTGTATTTCCAACAAAAAGGTTTAATCTTCACGCACTGTGTGGGTGGAAAGGATCACAGATGACAAGAAGCACGTACATACGCTCGTGTGATTACATACGCTCGTGTGATACTCTAAACACGAGCTATGTACATGCGTCTTGTCCTCCGTGACCCTTTCCACCTCCCATAACACACACACATACACACGCACCCATGCACGTGCACACACACACCCGGTGTGCCAGCATGCTGTAGTGGTGGAGCCGAGGCAGCAGCTGTGCTACCATAATTCTCTGATCTGTTGGCCAGGGACGCTGTCTGATCCTCACCCAGGTAACTCATGGAGGAATAACAAGAGTAACCATCTGTGTGTGTGTTTATGTGTGTATGTGTGTGTGTGTGTGTGTGTGTGTGTTTACGTGTGTCTACATTTGTGGGGACGGAAATGACAGCGAGCATGTTGCTTGTATGTAAAGCATCAAGCCATTTTCACATTCTGTCTTTCTGGTAACTGTATACTTGTTAAAAAACAGCAGTTAACAAAAAGTTTTGTACTGTAAATGTAAAGATACATGCATGAGCCAATTGTTCCCGCCATTGATTGATCATCACCCCCTGCTGTACAGCTTTAAGTCTCACATATTGTATCATATTCCTGTGATGACTAGATACTAGGGGTGTGCCAGAATACAAATACGTTATACGGCAAAGCACAAATAGTGGGTTTTTTTACGAATATTTGTTTCATAGAAATATTTTTAAAATGATTTGCTTCAAATACCAGCATGCAGGTCAGTTACATCGCACATATCTCAGTCTCTGTCTTTTACTCCACTGTTACGTCTATCAGCAGGTCTTAACGAGGGGAGTCACATCCACCTGCCGCATGACGCACATTTCCTTATTTGGACATCACTCCCGGAGATAAAGCTGAGCTACTGACATGCGAGAAGTGCTCCCAAGGGAACACTTCAGGAACAACACTTATTGTTCCAGCGTTCCAATGCAAATACAGATAATTTTGCTGCCTCAACAAATACAAATACTGGGCCCTCTGCACATCCCTACTAGATACTTTCAAAAACTTTGTGTTTGCTTAAAAAAGAATCTGTTCATGATGTTAAGAAAGTCCTTTTTACTGTTGATACATGAAACAATAAGCTTTGGTGATAACCTGTGAGACTAGTGATGGATCCCGCCTGAGGAATAAGTATCTTTAGTCACAATGATTTGTTTAAACTTGGCTCAAATATTCTGGTAATTGGACAGTATGTCTACTGCACAGAGAAACCCACTCCATCATTACTGGGAGAGGATTGTGCCAGTTGGTAAGAAGACACACTGAGCAGATTTACAGCGCAGTTTCCTGTCTTTAAATATTTGAATATGCATTACAAATTTAAAATGATTTTTCATTAACATTTAGTGGTGCTAAATTATAGAAATCTAGATCAGTTAAAACCAAAGACGTTTAAATGATGTTTTATGATTTAGTTGTCATTGCATATCTTTTATTTACCGTATTTTTTGATAGTTAAAATAGTTTCATATTATTCATGTATAAATATTCATGTAAAAGCCCACATGGCCTTCCTGTCTCTGCCTGACCATGACCTATTCTGACTTGAGCAAATAATCTCTATGATTCTGAACTCTGGGAACTTAACCAGTAATGACCAGTGAAAAAAAAATGACATTCCCAGGAAAGATGAAATACCAGATGTTTCATCATTTCATAGCAGTCAAGACATCAAAATTCCACCAATGTGATGACTGAGGCCAATCTCCTAAAACTAATAAGGAGGATTTATACCCATGAAATAAGTGCTTTGTCCAAGGAAACAGAAAACTTACTCTTCCTCTGGGGTATTTACTCGCTTACCTCTGTGGCAGACTACACAAGAAACATTCTTGAAACTGATCTCTCTCTCTCTCTCTCCGGCTGGCCCGGCTGTTTAAAGAGCGCCATTCACATCAATTTGATCCTGTCCACTCAACAGCTGTAGGGGATCTTTGACTCCGGTTGTAAACTGCAGCCATTCCCTCAGTAATTTAACCACATATGTCTTTCTTTCTAGGGGCTTCTTGAGAATTTACTCCACAAAAGAAAACTAATGCAAACAGAACTGTATTTATAGGGATTGAGTTTGGAGAGAGGGAGAAAGGGTGCGGCTGTGGGCGAAGCAGGGCTGGGACGCTGGACAGAATTGATGGGGGGGACCTTGGTGTTATCAGCCTTGCCTGGAGGGCCCGCTGAATAAAGATCAGCTACCCAGGACTCAGTATAAATCACAAGGAATGGGCCACGCCGGAGGAGAGAGCGATAGGAGGAGATGGAAAAGATGTCTGAGGTATATGGAGGGAATGAATGTACTGTATCATTGAGGAAGTTATGAGAGTGTGTGTGGAGGGGGGGAAAGAGTGAGAGCCCTTCACAAATAATTTATGTCTCTCGTCTTTAATGGAAATCATAAATGCTGATCCTCAAGGCCCCCCCCCTCACTGTCCGCAACACACAGCTGTGTGCGTTTGATCAAATTTATCTTGCTACATTTACGCCCTTTCTCTCTCTCTCTCTCTCTCTCTCTCTCTCTCTCTCTCTCTGTGTAATCCATTTCCCTCCTGGGTGAGTGAAGACCAGTGGCAGGTAAGTGGTATTGATGCAACAGTCGGACGATAAATCACACGTCGGACAACAATCGGACAACGGCGGTAAATTGCGCGGGCAGAATGTGTTGTGCCACGTAAGATGATGGACTAATAATTAATGGGTCAGTAACAAAGGTCTTGCTGCTGGCGACGGTGGACACCACATATACACACACACCAATGCAATACATCATTCTTACAGATCCACACTTAAATCTTGATCCAATGCATGTGCAACACTCATATGTCTATATACAGTAGGGTCTGAGAGTGGTCTCAGACTTTTGGACCCTATTGTATATACTGATGGGTGACAAATTAAAGGAAAAACCTGAATAAATGAGTGGAAAAACATTAGTACAGAAGCTTTCATATAGGTGGGAGACATTTTCCTGGTGTAGTTGGGGTCCTGGTTGGGAATCCTGATAGGAAAGGTCTCTTCCAGGCAGACCATGCCTGCATCCACAGGGCGAGAGTACACACTGAATGGCTTGAGTACAAATTTGAGTATGAAAATAATGTGAATCATATGCTAAATGTCTCTCTCGGTCACCAGATGTCGACCTAATTGGGAGTGTTTTGGGTCGTTAGATAGCGTCGTCCACCACATCATTAAAACACCAAATAAGAGAATTTAAATGGTGTTCAAGCCTTTCAGCAGAGCTACAGAGACGTATTGAATCTATAATAAGTAGCACTGAAGCGGCTCCGGTGGCCTAACACCTCACTAAGACACTTTATGTTGTTTGTCAGCCGTGCAAATGTAGAGTTAGTAGGAAAAAAAATACAACATGGTGAAAATAAGCTTCCCATGCCCCCAAAAAAACCCTCCTGAGGATCTTAAATCTTTTTGATATTGTTGTATTTTCAAATGTTTTAATTTTCCCAACAAATGATTATTGTAATTCCACAGTTATAAAGCTCACTTTCATCTGCAGCAGCAGGACTTTTAACTACAATAACTCCATGTCAGCGTTTCTGCAGCTTCAGCTCCCAGGAGATATTAGAAAAAAAAAAAAAATCTTACTAATTATTTTAGAAGCATCTAATTGCCCCTTCTCCTACTTAGTTTACTCAGCTTCTATGTACATAATTTCCAATGTGTCATCTTTCACAAAAACAAAAAAATCTCTCTCTTTTGTTCCCAGAGTTAGACTAAAGACTAACGGTGTCGCTGAATTTGCAGTTTTGCCTCAAATTTGAGCTTAAACTCCTACCAGATGAGATTCATATTTATAGGAGTGACTTTCCTAATTGTTAAGTGTATTGTTTATTAAAGAAAATAAGATACAACGCACTCAACTTGCAATAATACCATGAAAACTGGGGGCTACAATAAAATGTCCTCGTCTTTTTTTCATTATTAAGTGTGTTGTTTGCCTGATTATGTTAATCATTCTCTTGTGCCTTTGAAGATCTTGGTTACTTCCTGATATATAGTATACTGTAAATATAAAACATTATTACTTCTATTAAACCCTTCCACAGACCTGATGCCATCAGTCAGCAGTGAGGACTAATCTGAGAGCTGGTGATATGACAGAACAGCTCGCTCTATCATACTGTCACCAGGCTATCCCGGGAAGCACTAATTACTGGGCTCATGATGCCGAGGTCGATAGCTTGCCCGAAGCTCGGCAGCCTGAGGGGTTCATCTGTTCGGTAAATGACCGTATACTGCTGGTAGGCAGCAGGGCGGAGAGATAAGAGAGAGAGAGAGAGAGAGACAGAGGAGATGATTTAGGAACGAGAGACGAGAGAGAGAGATAAGAGTCACCTTGATGATGACCTTTTACTTGTGTCGGTGACTCTACTTAAATAATTGATTGTCAGGATAAAGGTGGAAGATTTTACTGAGATTTTCACAGGAGACAATGAATAATTAATACAGTTTATTAAGATTAGTGGTGGGAATCAGGGATGAAATCACGATAAGATGCTATAACAATATTCGTCCCATAGTAACGATGTATCCCGACAAAGGGAGAAAACATTATTTTAAAGAGCAGAAAAGTCTGATCATGTACAGTGTTTACTGACAGTACCTTAGTTTCACAGAAAAGAAATGTTGCCAAGTATAAATATCACAACACTGATAACTGTGGCTTCAGTTTGTGCTGCTGGCAACGTTAGTAAACCTGATAAGAGACGGCAGAGAGGCGACGTGGTGCCTCATAAACCATAGATTTATTCCTTTTCTGTGGCAGTAAACACAACACACGACTAACTGTGCAGAGCTTTACAAGATATTAAAAGTTGACGAGTGACGACGGTAACGTTAACATGATAAACAGTAGGGCTACGTACTGACACCGGAGAGCCTCTTGTAGTAGAGCCGCTAGCTCGGCTACGATACAGAAACTTTCATAAAGGTCATGAGTGTGCTTCTAGTGACTGTCAAAGCTCTGGTGGACTCTATGTTTCCAGCGTGGACACGGAGTCTGACAGCAGCTGCTTATTTTGCTTGCGTTTCTTCTTTGTTGTCACCTATAACTGCTGTCTATCTGACCGTCACCAGTCTGTTCAGCAGAGGGTGGTGGCGCTCAGGTAGCCCTAAACCAAAGAAGCTGAATCTATTGTTAGCGGTCCTATGTTTAAAAAAAAAACGTGTTTACGATACTATGGCAAGTGGAAATATCGCGATATGTTGCAATATCAATTTTTTGTCTTATAAAGACTGGGATATTAGTCATTACCTGGTGTAGATCTGGATATTGAACAAATAGAAAAATAGTGATTTAGTGATTTTCTTCTCTTCAAAATTGTTTTGTCTAATAAACTCCAGAGATTCACTTCACAATAATGTAAAACAAAAGAGGAGCAGCAGATCTTTACACTGGAGAGAAACTGTCTGATATTGATAAATGACTTGCAATCAGATGATTCTAAGTGTTGTTGGTTGTGTTAATCAACTGCAGAGGTGCTTATGTGACATTCATAGCAAGTTTTGTGTGTGTGTGTGTGTGTGTGTGTGTGTGTGTGTGTGTGTGTGTGTGTGTGTGTGTGTGCTTATCGCTCTTCATCTTCGTCCCCTCGAGAGTAAAAGAAAAACACTGAGAATTGATGATCGCTCTGCTTTTGTTCTTTTGCTTCTCTCATTGTGTGATAAAAGGAATCATCACATGAACAAACTGGAAATTGTGAGTCAAGCTTAATTATATTAACATCTCACTTCCTGTGTAAAGTCTGTGTCTGATCACCACATATTCGCTATTTGATGAGTATCTCTGATTGCCCGTCCAGCCCGACGCTCCCTGCTGTCTTGTTAGTGTTGTGCTCTCTTGATATAATGAAATGCCATGTAGCGGAGGATCAATACACACTCTTGCGAGAAATCTTTAACAGAAAAGCCAGCCAAGTCTAAAGGAGGAAACTTCAAGAGATTGTGTTTTTCACCCATTTACACCACATAATAAACTCCATCATAAAGCCCAGACTTGAAGCAAGTTGTTGATTTTTTAATAAGCAGTAAAACACATCATTTAAGTTTGAAAGAGCTTCATGTATATGAAAGATAAAGAGGACGTAGAAATCAGGATCCTATAATTGTTCATTTTTTTGCACAGATGGTTAAATATTGCTTTGATGTTTACAACACATGACAAACTTCAGTGGAACAGTAGATTTGAAGAGAGATGGACAGAATCAAAAGAGAGACCGAGACAAGACACAGAGAAGAAAAAGGAGGGCGCGTCTCTACACAACAGCGTCAGCAGACGGATGTAACGGTAAATTAAAGAATAAAGGACAGGTGTGTGTGTGAGTGAACTGGCGTTTAAGTGTGCATTACAACTAGGGCCTGACCGATACTGGACTTTTGGAAGCCGATGCCGATATTAGTGACTAAAACAATTCTGATATCGATATATCAGCCGATAATCTTATTTATACAGAATATATACATTAACACATTTTTTTTGTAATGATCCCTCAAATGTGGTTATCAAATATTTGTGACAAAGATATGTAATGGAGGCATGATATTTAACAGATTAACAATAAACTTTATTGTATAAAATGACATCAGTGCACAAACAACTTTACTGGGAATTTAATAATTATAAATAACTATAAATGAAAAAAAAAACAAAAAACAAACACATACAGAGAAACCATATGTACATATATATTAAACTTGCATTAAGAAAAAGGATCAAATATGCATAAAATGCTGCGTATGTAACGTTAAGAAATATATTGTTGCATATCGGACAACATATACGCTGATACCCATATATCTGTGATATGCCGATGTCAGCCGACAATATCAGCTGAGCGATATATCAGTCGGGCTTTAATTACAACACTACAGTCTTTCTATGTTATGGTAATTAATTTTAGGTTACCCCTTCGTGCTCTCAACAGGCTCTTAACCAACCTGTGTCACTCAACCAGTTCCTAAATATTAACTAACAGTTAATCAGTTTCCGTTAGCCCATCCCAACTGCAAAATCACACACACACAAAAAAAAACCAAACAAACCAAAAACACATCAGGACATGCTTTTAAATCTTATTTCAATTGCCTCTCACTTGCCAAAACTCATTGCAACATCATCCAGCAACAGACTGCATTAGGCAGTCAAACAGAATCAGGATATTTATATATATATATATATATATGTCTTGAATCATCTGTGTTTGCCAGAACCTCATCTGACAGTCGATTTTCGTCTGAGCCCCCAAATCACACCGGAAAAGAAAACTTCACCCCTCAACTGTCACATATAGCCTTCTGTTTTGTGTCTCACAGCTGATAAATGATTGGCTAAAAAGATATTTAACTGGATGGACACTGGAAGGAAAACACACTCTGTATGTACACAGCCTGTGCACCAGGAGGATGACTGATGGGAGGAGTGGGAGCTTGTTAGTTTTAATATGGGAGCAAACTGCCAGGCCGACAAGACTCCCCCCAAAACACTTCATTATGGGGGAGAAATGAAAACACCTTCTCACACAACCCAAACACACACACACACACATACACACACACATACACACGCATAATTTCGCTGCCTGTTGGCCCTTCAGAAAGGTTTCATTTGGTTTCCCCCCCCGACCACATGCTTTGACCCTCTGACTGCAGGAATTTCTCATTATAGCACTGGCTCCCTCATCTCATTATTTAGAGTGGAAAACTTGAATACTGCTGCATTTTTTCTGACAGCGCTGAAAGTTTAATAGTGTTTTGTAAGTATAACTTTAATGGATGTTAGTATGAATGTGGTTGTCAGTCTGTGTTTGACCTCTGATGTTCTGGTTGGCTGATGCGTCTGGTGGCCAAACTTTTGTATTGAAATCAGCCAAATAAAGGATGAAGGATTTTTTTTTTATTGCTTTAATAATAGAAACTATTTGGAAATTTGTAAACTGCATGTGAAGCTAGGATAAATGTGAGATTTGTTATTCAAGAAATTGCAAAGGTTTATGATGAAATTGTGAAAATGTTAAAACAGATTTATTATGCAACGTTAAGCAATCCTTAAAACATTCCTGGCTCTGCACAAAAAACCTTCCTCGGCCCATGAAAGTCTAAATTTTCATCAGATTTTTATTAAAATATGTGATTCGCAGGTTTTGTTTTTGGGTTGTTCACACAGCTAGCGTCCAAACAAAATCACATCTCTTCTCACTCTGATGAAAAGTAAACAATAATGTGTTTAAATGCATGTTTCTAATATTCATCAGTGTGAGCTGTGAGCTTTAGGTGAGTGTGCTTTATCTTTACTGCTTTGCCTTTCTGTTTCCGGCGCTGCGATGTTGGCTAAACCCTGCAGACACAGATACATCTACGGCGTCTGGTGTGAACAGCTTAAAATCAATAAGCTGCTCCAGCCTACGACATTGTTACTTCCTGTCACAGCCGGTCTTTGTATGTGCCTGCACATTTTCAACAAAATAAGGATCATAACTAAGTCTGGTGTGTGCGGTTGGTTTGCTGTTATTTCTGCACCATCAGCACCACCATGTAACACCAGAGGAACTGAACACAAAGTGCTGCTTAACAGAAAAAAAAAACTTGTCTCCTCTGATTAAATTCATATTTTCAATGAAACATGAATGAATCATTTTTTCCTCTCTCAAAGATGATGGCACTTCACACGATACAGATGTCGAGAATGCAAATGGAGACAATAATACAGACACGTTTTACTGTAAGATAAGCAACAGTCCTGCCTGAGCTCCTGCTTAATATGCAGTACGTACCTATCCATGTGGGAAGAGGGTTTAACAAGGTGTAGTCGGGTGGTTTACTAAGAAAGACTTAAAGAGTAGCACTGCTCACTACATTCAAACCATTACTGGATTTGTTAAACTTATATCTATGTTTAAGAGTTTAAAAAATCCTGATAATGATATGTTTAAGTTAAACAAACGTAAAATTTGGTTATTTAAGATTTGTGACCAGGACGTTTACTGAGAGGGACATTTTAAAAGTTGAGTGTTAGAGCGCTCTCCACCACTATCATCAAGTATCCAAATAAGAAAATATCTTTTGTAACTCTAAGTAGAGTTTTAAGAGACTTGGAGAATCAATGTTTTGCAGTCTCATAGTGATCAAACACCTAAAATCGTGTTGCTGTATCATGTAAATTGTGCTCTGCTGCATTACGATGCCCTTGATTAAAGGTATCTAACCGCTCCTATCTGCTGCTGACCGCCAGATGAGACTGTACCGGCTGGTTCCCAGGTGTGATTCTGTGTAGCTGTGAACACTCAGCTTAATAAACCAAGCGTGGATAAATGAAGGTTAAAGAAAGTAATAGCTCGGAGCGGCGGGATCCCAGCGGAGGCTGTCCAGAGGTGGAACTGTGTTCCCAGGTAGAGCAGGAATGAGAAGTGCTCTGGATTATGAATGAGAGTATAAGGGGGGGAAGGTATTCCCTGGAGGGGGGCTCGGTGTGGGAAGAGGTGCTTCGTGAATACTAACTGTGACTGTGGGAAGCCTTTCACTTGTACTTTCGCCTTTGCAACACGATGCTTAGGATGAGGGAAGCATGTAATGGGAGACACACGAGGGGATGGATGATGTGTCTGCGTGTGTCATCATGTGTGTGTGTGTGTGGGGGGGGGGGGCAGGATGAAGCCTGACAAACGAGCAGATTATTGTTCAGACCAATTAGCTCGCACCCCTGCAGCTGAATGAGAATAGAATACAACTGAATCTCAACTTTACTTGACTTCAAAGGTCACGGCTCGCTCTCATCTCTGCTATCTGAAGGGGTGACAGTTAATTGCGTTGGCCTTATTTTTTTTTACAGAGCCTCGGCACTGTTTAAAAGGAAGTGAGGATAAACTGCACCGGACAGCAAATTTGAGTCCAGTTTTTACTGTCAGGAGGCAGAATACATTATCAAAACAAAAGCTGATTATTTCCCTACAGTAGAGTAGAAAGATTTATGATCATCATAAACTCAAAGAGGGACTTTATAAGTCTGCTATATGCGATAATAAAGGACAGCATCCTAAACAAAGAGCTTTTAAAAGAATTACTGCTAATAAGCTCATTTAGACATGCTCACTATAATAGACAAAACATGTTGGACTCATCACAACTAAATTAATAATTATACCACAACATGAACACAGGACAGACAGAAACAATGAAATCAATCAACTGCTAAAATTAGATGTTTTTTTTTTGTTTTTTGGACAATCTGGTTCATGCAACATATCCAGAAACATGTGAAGTAAGTGAAGCGAGGGCAGCTACAGCGGGGTGACGGGTCTGATGCAATTCAATATAAAAATCGTATTTTAAAATCACTTTGCTGTTACAACAACCAGTTAAAAAGCTTGCAGCATGGCTATAAAAGACCTGCCGACCTTGAAGAAAGTCTTGGACTATCGTTTTATGCCAAAAAAAATAAATAAAAACTCAGCTCATGTACGTTTGAGACCAAAAACCAGACATAACACGGTATATTTTTGATAGCCGACTCATTTATTAATGTCAGAAATCTAAATTCGAACTGAGTACGTACCTGAAAACAAAAACTGAATCATTCACAGTAGATCAATATAACCTCTAGAGAGAAAAAGTTCAATGAATTAAAGTCTGACTGTAAGCATGACCTTGAGAGGAAAAAAAATAAAAAAAAGTTCTGACTGAGCATGCAGCTGAAAATAAAGTGACCCATTTCTAGTAGCTTAATATAAAGTCTGGTAGTAAAAGGTCACCTGTGTCTGTGCTACCATCAGTTGTAATACTGTTTAGGGAACGGCTCATGAGATCACAGCTGCTCTGTTCACCGTTCAGGGAAAGTCTTCTTACTGTTGGCTATTAGGGGACTTTTTTGAAATAATGGTCCAGCTACAGATAACGATGAA
Source organism: Thunnus albacares (assembly GCF_914725855.1). Classification (NCBI taxonomy): domain Eukaryota; kingdom Metazoa; phylum Chordata; class Actinopteri; order Scombriformes; family Scombridae; genus Thunnus; species Thunnus albacares. The sequence goes on from NC_058111.1 coordinate 6,920,367, forward strand.
GTTTGTGAACAGTGTCTCTGTTTTCTTATGTTAAGTCCCTTCAACCGAAGGAGGTGGTGGGGGTATTTATTATATTTTTACTTCTTACTATCCATAACTAATATTATCATATTCCTATTGTCAAATAACATGAATTAACACATCCCTCCCTCATAACATCTTATGCCAACATGAGCACTTATCACTCTGGGGATTTACCTGAATATATAGCTGGTGCTGCCATTCTTTGTTGTAATTTTATCCCTTTTAATTCACAACACTTCTTGCCATAAACATAAACATTGCTCTGAAAATGCATATCATTCGATGTTCAATTACCACCTGCTGATCCTTGATGACTGATTTCAGTATCAGTATTACAGACTGTGCAGAATGCATGATGGGAAGTCCGGAGATGCCGAGGCATGGCCATCTCTCCTGGTAACTTTCTAGGAATTTCTGAGGCATGTGCACAGTTCGTCATGATCTGCTCCTCTCATTACGATTACAGGTTTGGCTGCAACAATTATTATGATCAATACTATGAAAAGTCACATTTAACCATCTGTGACACACAGACAATATAACTTACTTTACCAACTTAAATGGCTGGAGAACAAGAAAGCTAGCTTGCAAATACATATGTAACATTGGGCTAATGTCGATTCACTGGGCAGACCAGACACCTGTTGGTGTATTTCTGCTGCTGCCCCTTGATGTTAGACTTCAGTACAGCACAACTGGTCAAACTTACAAAGCGTCACCAGCTCTTTGCATACTTTTATGTCAAATTGCGTACCCTGCTATGCAAAATGCGTACAGATCGGCGGGTCTGCTAGAATGTCACTCTATACTACTTTGGACAGTTAAGTCAGGTCTAGTCAGCGTCAATTAAAGAGCTTTTTAAACACAAAACAGATCTGTTAGTATATGTTAAAACATACAAAAGTACATAAAAAACTACATGTTTAGACAGACATGAAAGAGACGTTTAAACTAAGAATAGACAGTGTTATTTCCAAACCTCTCGCTGTCATTAAACTAAGTAAATTTAATTTGAAAATGGCCTTAAACTGCCACTGATGTTTTCTATCCATTTTGAACTTGTTTCCCTTTTAATTCCTTGTCATGTCAGGCGTGCCGTTGGCTTGCATTACAATCAAGTAATCCCCCAAAACCTTTCATACCTCTTAAAAGAGAAAACAGCAGGTTCTGAACCCTCTGGTTCTGCTATAACTATTAAGACTGAACCAAGACAAAGTTGGGAGAGGTGCAGCCCATAAAATTATATGATTAAATTCTGGTGAAGATGGTTCCTCACGGGCAGGAAGAGAAAGGGCTGAATCTAGTTTTAATGACGTGTTTTGACTACTGCTGCGAGTGATACTTCTGCTATTATTACTTGGATCGTACCTTTATCTGATGCAATGAATTACGAACACAGATACAGGCGAGTTTGTCACTATGACAACCATAGCTCACAATGTATCCAGGTGTATCTTCCCATACTATTAATACCGTGTCCGCCAAATGACCGCAATAAGGTTGACGTGCCCACCGTTCCAGTCAATTATTCCACTTATCGAGTGACATATTTACAGACAGAGGTGTACAAAAACAAGTCATGAAGTTCTCTCAGGTGTTCACAGTCCAAACTGCTCAGTGGCAAACTCACAATGTCTCCCCAACAACGAAGGCACCCAGACACAGTCACTGACAAAAGTCAATAAATCATAAACATATATTTGATTGCACTCAAGGGACCCTGAAGTTCTTAAAATAATAAATGCTTTAAAAAGTTTATTTGGCTTTTGGCGAGAGGGATCATGATATTTTGTTTTGACTTTTATATTTTAAATATATAGTATGAATATCAGGTTGTTTGTTCAGCCTGTTCCCTTGATGTATAAGTCGGTGCGGCGCCGGCAGGATGCTGATTATTAGCCTTCATTTGAAATATTTAGGTATGTCTGGGGCCTATAAACTAATTAAATACAAATATTTTCCTTTGAATCGTTATTTAATTCTGCATGTTTCCTTTCAGTTGGGAATACAGGACACGTGTATTCCCGTTGCCGCCTTTATATAATGTCATAATTTGTTAGACCTTTAGGGAATTGCAGATGATGTGTATGTGAAAGGAGATATCATGTACCAAGTGTTCCTCTTAAATGAATTACTGCTGTATAACCAGCCCGGTGGCCGGTACTCTTGGCTCATTTGCATTAAAAAAAAAAAAATCCATTAATGAGGAGCAAATGAGACGGGCTTTGCTATTAGGAAGCTTCTCTCCAGACACACATCAAAGCTCAGTGCCGGAAAATATTGGTAAAACAGTGACTCGGATAGAAATAAAGAAAGAGAAAGCTGGTGTAACTAGAAAACAGTGATAATTAGTGATATATATGACAATAACTACAAACATATAAAGCACATACTGCTGTATCCTACCTTGACCTCAATGAAGTCCGGTTGGCCCATAGCTATGAGCTCCGAGTATGCCTGCATCTCCTCCACGTTCCAGGCCTTCACCAGCGTCAGTCTGTACACCGTCCTCTGCCTCTGGATGGACAGACAGAGGTCGAGTAATGATGCACAGTGTCAAGTAATGATGCACAGATGCACAAACAACAGAGCTGAATGTGCTATTAATTCAAATCAGGGTAGACAAGCACAAGTTCTGGCATTATATATGTATAAAACGTTGCCTCAGAGAATGTTATTGTGCTATTCTGATCGTTTATATAAAGTTCAAACTCAAATTTCTGCATTAGTTTTTTATTCAAGAGCCATGGCACGTTGTCGTCGCCGACATCTGTCCTCTAGAGGCGACACAGTGGCTCCCAGATGTCCTGTCAACCGGCTACCTTTTGTCTGAACCGTAACAGAGCTGTTAAGAGAAGGCTCGCACGTTGCCAGATGCTCTAACAACTGCTGCGTTGCGACACATGTGCATACTTAAAGGATTTCCAAAGCTGATCTGAAGGATCGAGATCAGGGCTCATCCAGGTATTTTTCAAGGAATGGTATCTGCTTTACAACAACTTTTCTAAATTTATTGTCAATATTTTGTTTACTCCAGATACATAGCTGTCAAAAATGTCCCTTTGTGCATCAGTAAAACACTGAAACTCCACAGCATTATAAGCCAGTGAGCAGAGAGGGAACAATAGAGTAAATACTGAATAAGTAGAGAGCGGCCAGCGTATTTAAGTTACACCAAAGGATTTAAATCGAGGACCGAAAGCATCTCTCTCATACTTAAATACAAGTACTGAAACAGCACTGATCAATAGTGTAGGCTATTGTTGTAGCTGTATATCAGGAGAGAGGATTATCTAGAATTTAATGGAGGAAGACAGGACAGGAAAGGAAAGACAAGCAGGGAGAGGGTGACGCCAGAGGACATGAGGAACTGATAATAAAAAATAAAAAAGCAGGATGACAATGGGAGAGGAGAGTGCGCTCTTTCCCTCATTTACTCACTCTCTCCCTCTCTCTCACTGGAAGGTTATCTATAATACTAGGTCCTTTCTGTTCAGTGGGGAAGGGGGATAATTGGCCAGTAGAAGCAGGGAGGTATTTTCGAGCTGCGTCTTTTCCAAATCCCCGACACTGAGGCACAACTCTATCAGTCCCCGAGCGCACCGGCAGGGAGGCCAGGTGGAGGAGAGGAGGAGGAGAAGCTGTCAAACGGATAACAGAGAGGGATAAGCGCTCAGGAAGGATGGAGATAGAGCCCACCGTGAAACAGAGACTTAGGGATCGGGAGTTGAGACACAGAGAGAGGAAGGGGGGGGGGGGGGCTAGGGGGGGGTGATGATGGGAAGCAGAGAAAGAAAGAGTTTATTTTAGGAAACTGGGAAGTCGCACAAAGAAAAGCCATATTGTCACAGCGAGGTGTATGCACAGACACACACGAGTACATGTGCAACCCTCTGGGGCAATCATGCTAATCTATAACGCTAAATCACCATGTATGTGAGTTTACATAACGTCTCTGGTGTTGTGTGGATCATAAAACGTAATTGATCAAAGGGTTTACTATGCATTCATTTGATCAATAGCTAAAATATGACAAGGGCCAAACCCGACTGCATGACTGCTTTTGATTTATCTCAATCATATCACACAAATCATCACCGCTGTGAATTTAAGTGTGATATTAGAAAGTAAAAATACAGAAAAGTAAAAAACGCACATTTTGTTGACTTCTGCACTAAGCTACTGCCCCACTGAAGGATTGTAACTGATTTTCAAGTTCATTTTCTTTCACTTTTACAAAAAACACATTTTTCATGCTAGTAATTTGGAAGAAAAGAAGCCACATATTGCATCCATATAGTATCTGACTGTCCTGTTATCACATCACTTTGCAAAGAATTGTGCATATTATTGTTGTTGCTAAAATTTGCACAACACTCAGTGTGAACCTGCATAGAATAGATTTGGTGTGTCTGATGCTGTTTTTCCATTACATGGTACCTGCTCGACTCGACTCTACTCGCTTTCGTTTTCCATTACAGATAATACTCCCTCAGAGGAGGGTTCGCATGGATGACCGTCACCGATTGGTCAAACACACACAGCACGGATACTTTGTGTGTCTGTGCTGCTTCATTTATAAAACAAGGAAGTACTCTCGTATCGATTTAGGGACCAGTTAAGGACAGAGGGAGGACATTTCTCTTTGTTTGTTAATGTTAAAAGTTAGGCTTGATTGTTTTAAAGAAGATGAGAGAGAAAAAGAGAGACAGTGAGTCTGCTAAGAGAGAAAGAGACAGCCTGGTGGTGATCCAGCAAGGAGAAGTAGCGACGTTAAAGAGAATAAAACCCATGAATGAGAGGAATAAAACATTATTTTCTGACTGTTTCATGGCAGTTACGTTCTAAAGCAGAAATAAATAACCATCAAACATTCAACAGATGATTTACTGTGGAAACAGACCTCTTAGTTTCAGTTTAATTTTCCTCCTCTGCATTTCTGCTTTTCATTCATTCATTACATCCAACTAACGCTGCGATAAATACAAAGAACAGGACAAATCAGTACTGTTTTTTCCTCGTGTGAATAATACATTTCATACATTTCTGTCATTTTTTAGTTGAGGAGCGAGAGAGAGAGAGAGAAGGACTGACCAATCAGTGGTCTGCAGTGTTTTCACGTCATCTTCTAGTATCAGCTCAGCCCGCTTGGATACCAAAAAGAAGTAGGTACCGGATACCAGATACTATACGCAACTTTTGCCAGATGGAAAACCAAAAAGGGTGAGAAGAGTAGAGTAGAGTAGAGTAGAGTTGAGCCGGTACTGTGTAGTGGAAAAGTGGCTTAACATGTGGTATGCTGGGCCAGAAAAAACCCTGATATCATTAGACATTTGTTGGACACTGAGTTTAAAAGGTAATTCTTTAGATTGATGGCTCCACTGACTGTCAAACTACAGAGCAGTATCCAAAATAATGAGATTCCAGCGAGTGTGCCAGCAGGCAAAAGTGTCAGTCTCTCTGTGGTCCAGCAGCACTCTGCCCTGAACTGAACCCTGGATAAAACTTTACTCACTTAAAGGGTAGAAAACCAGTGACGCTAACATCCCCATAAAGTCAATATTCTGCATATATGTAATATGTTTGATGTCTAAAGCTTGTTTGAATGTAGATTTTACAAAAAAAATGGTCATTTAGAGAACTTCTCCAAGTTAAAAGAACGCTCAGCACTACAAGATGTTTGCTTTGCATTAATTTAAATGTTAAAAAATGTCACTGCGTATCACAGACAGTAATCATAGTCCAGATTGAAGACACACAATGCTGTCATCTTAACTTCACATAAGTAGTATTTATTGCGAGGCTGTGTGATGCACTTAATTTTGATGATGTTGTTAATGATGATGTTCCTCTTTTATATGGCTCAAACCCCTGCAGTTACTGATATTTGCTTGTTGGTGTGTGTGTGTGGTGAAAATGGTGAGATGCAATTAGAGTGCAATGATCCATCACCGGTGATTTGCTTCGAGCTGCGCAGTTACCAACACCTCAAGCTGAGCGGTAATGAATTTGTCCAGTGTTTGCTAAAGCATTAAGCGAGAGGAAGCCGGGTTATCACGGAGAGAGAGAGAGGTGTAAAGACTTCACGGCCCACATCTTTTTCAAGGTCGTTTTGCCGGCTCACCTTAGCGACTCTTTTTTTTTTTTTTCTCTCTCTGACTTTGGCTTTTTTGGAAACGCACTAAAAGAATCGATTTACACAAGCGTCTAAGCGGCTAGATGCAGGTTCAGATAATGGACTTTCCTTATGCTCAGGAATGATGAAAAGGCCTGCAAGGTTATTGGATGCAGGGGTAGTTGTGGACACAGATCACATACATGGTTTCATTCTTGCGGTGGCGGCGATGACATTATCAACTGATGGAGCCAAAATGTGAAAAGGTTTGTTTCGAAGGAATCGATAAAAAGCCGCTCTTACTCACTTGATTGAAGTGTTAAAGGCTTAAAGTGCTTTCTATCAATTGTTGTTATCTTGCTGTCATCGCATAGGAATTTGGTAAATACAGAGGACATTGCAATCTGCGGTTGCCAAGAGGACTCGATCAGGGCTGCAGCAGCTTTCCTCGGCTGCTCTGATTCACTCGAAACATTAAAAAAAAAAAAAAACGGTTGTTGTGGAGATTCAGTACATTTTCAGGGCAAGGGAGAGACAGAACAATTCAAAAGTTTAACCACATCAAGAACATTACTTGTAACAAATCCCTCAAATCTAAGGATGCAGAGAAAAATGAAACAATGAAATTTGAATGTCTCACCTTAGTCTGAATATTTCATTTTTATCAGAGCTAAAAAGATATTTCCTCACAAATAAGATACTCTGGCGGTGAGCAGCATCCCTCATCTGTTTGTCAACAACCGTATCAGATGCCATCTCTCAAACAAATCCGGTGCCTAGAATAAGCTCGATCGTTTCTGTGTGAAGCGAGAGAGCGAGGAAACCCTGACGAATACAGAACATCAGTGAGAAGAAAAGATACAAAAAGATCAAGATGATGCTTTCCTGTTACGGCTGATAAGAGGAACTTATTGCCTTATAAAAAGGAGTGTACCAGAAACTGTCTTGTTTTCTCACTCTGTGCCACTGAGAGGTCACCACCATTACAACCCAAACCCTCCATCACATCATATCATTTGGGTGTCAAGATAATAATCATGACAAAAATTGCAGGCTTTTGCTCTCTACTCATGATATGGCTAGATAAATGTAGTGCAGGTGAATATGAATTAGGGTTGCAGCGTTTGCATTCCTCTCAGTTAGAAGTAAAGCAAACGACACATGAAAGAAAATGGTTTGGATTAAGAACTGGCAGTCCAGCGCCACTTTTGATTGGCTGGGAAACTTCCAGGATGCCATATGGCTAACAATTTCCAAGGGAGAATTAGTTCTACACTTAATCACCGACTCAAAAAAAATCATTGCAAGTAGGGATCTGTGATATGACGATATATCATCTATCATTTATTTCATTGTGACACAAATCACACTTTTTACGGCAATGTTTTTTCGTCTCTCCTCCGCTGCGTTGCGCGCACACACACACACACACACACGGAGGGCTCAGCCTCGTCCCTGCTGAGAGAGACAAGAGAAGCAGCGAGACAGCGACTGTAAATGACAACGAAACGCAGCGGAGACCGTCTTTATTTATGTTATTTACCAAATTTATGTGCACTTGTTTAATTTCAGCTCAGTGTGTGAGAGAGTCTCTGCTGCGTTTTTGCTGTCATTTATGGTCGCGCTACTCTCCTCTGCTGGTTCACCGCGGCGCGGCTGAGCCCTCCGTGTGCGTGCTACACACACACACACAGGAGAGACAGTGAAGCAGGTGAAGTACTCGAGCTGATGACAGTTGTTACATTACTACAAGTGCAATCAAAGCTTTGGGGGTCATATATTTATCCATTGAATCAAAATGTGCTATATCAGGATAGGTATTGTTATCAGGATATGAGATGTTGGTCATATCTCCCAGCCCTAATTGCAAGTATCATCATCTACTGTAATTTATGTACTTGTGATAATTAATAATTCAATAGACTTGATCAAGCTTGAGGTTATAACAAGTTATCGTGACCTGTAGGAGTGCTTTACGGGCACAAAAACAGTTCTTGTTTACAGTGACATTGATCCTACTTTGATTGTACCGTCTATAAAAGTGTCATAACTTTTAACATAGTTAGTTGACACAGTGTACTGCCAACAGCCAATTATGATCACAGGTGAGCTTGACATTGAAATACAGCAATTGTTTCACCTCATCTATCTATCTTACCTTACTTCACAGTAGCACGCAGGATTTAACCATCACCCTCTCGGTCACAATCTCACCTCTCTGATCTCTTGGCTGAAAAACCCGTACTTAGTGGGCAGCTTACCTTCTCTCCCAGGGCTTTAAGGCTGTCTAGGAATCGTGGCCAGAAGTCCTTAAAAAGCGGCCGGTCAATCTTCTTTAGACTATCTTTGGTGCTCGCGTCCACGCTGACGTACAACTGGGTAACTGGCACCAGACTCCTGGAAATGACAGAAAATATGGAGGAGGAGGATAAGAATGATCCAGTTTGAGAGAGAAAGAGTCTGAGAAGAAAAGCGGCACAAAACTTAAGGAACCTTTGAAAAAAAAATGAGAACAAAAAGGAAAACAAAAAGAGTAAATCCCTCTTAAATTCTCTTTCAATATCATCATCAATACTTTACACTCCTCTAAGCAAACATCAGTGTATTTCTGTCAGATCTCTGAAGCAGGAAGTCGTGTTTCTTCGATCTAAGACAAAGACAACACAGTGGAAACTGCTTATAGTGATCATGATTATTATAACCATATTTTTTTCTTTTTCTTTATTTCTCATGCAGATCACCATCTAATTGAAATTTGTATATTCATTACATGAAAATAAAGTAATGAAACGGAAAGCTTTGCTATTTACTGAATTTTATCGACTCTTTCAAAATACAGTACAGCTGTTTCAAACGCTCGGCAGTTTGTCATAAGCTTCAGGGAGAAAATTACTTTTTTCCCCATCATGATTTCAATGTGCACGCAGCAGCAGCTTCTGGTAACCAGCTGGAAGCAGACGGGTTACCACGAGGCAGTAATGGCGCCACAGCCGCTAAGTACATGTCAAACGTTTTTCACGGCAGTAAAGTATAAAAAACAGAATAAGTTTTTTTTTTTCATATGTTGTCATGTATGAAAAGACCCGAAACGCACACTGTAAGCAGATTACTAGAAGCAAACTGCATTTGTATAGGAACAGCAACAGACTCATTGCAGAGGCAGGTGAAGGAAAAAACGAGGGGGCAGTGAAGGAGGAAGCTGTGAAAAACTCGAGAGTGGTTCTCATCAATATTAAATAAGGAAAGACATTAACTTATGTGTGTAGCTGCGCTCTGGGACGATCTGTAAGAGCAGAGAGACACACACACACCGGAGAAGTAAACAGAACCAGAAATGTATAAAAGATTCACACGACTGAAACAAGAGGAGCACTACCCTTTTATGTGCCTGAGATACAAATATTTGCAAGAGAGGCGATTGTGTAAAGATGCAAAAAAAATAACCAATTAGCCGAGTTAGGAATGAGACAGAACGTCAGGGAGTTCAGCTCTTTGTACTTCTGGTGAATCATCTTTCAAAAGAAGAAAACGTTCCCCCCCCCCCCCCTTTATCAAAGCAAACTGCGACGGCTCATCTCCAACCAGGTGGCTCTGACAGACAGGAAAATAAGGGCTGATGGCTGCTGTTCTTGCCTTCAACACGCTCGATGAGTATATGATAAGTCAGCCTGTGACGGGCAAGTTAGCCGACATACCGGGTGTGTCAGTGGATGTCTTGATGACGGCTTGAAAGGCATCTGGATGGACAGACGTGGCGTGTAGGGTCTGGACATTAAAACTCAGGGTGAGATTCACTGAGGCTTTGGTGCCTGTTTTTCAGACGTAGGTGCAGTATTGATCAAACTGAATAATGCACGGGGAGTTTTGGTTCGTGTTCATCAAACTTGACTATCATTGAACTTTAAAATCACTACAAGCTACGACAAAACAATTTCTTTCTTTTTGTCAAGACATTTAAGTGAGCGTTTGGCTGCAATTATCTCAGTATTTTTTTGCCCATTTTTTTTTTTTTTCTTCTTTTTGTCATTTAATCTCCTTTTCCTTCCCCTTGAACGTGTTTAATGCCTCCTCATGTAATAATAATAAGAAATAGTCATGTGCTAAATATTTTAATATAATCTTATTAGTTATATGGAGTTGGCCAAAGCAAATATTTTGAGGTCAAGATCATACGTTGTCAGTTCTTTTCTGACCTTAGCGATCTCATAGAAACCCCACCTTTGAACTGCACCTGTGAGCTTCCCTTCACTCATAAAATTCACCTGGAAGGCAGAACGAGGCGCAGATCGGGTGCTGAATACGTGATGAGCTGCTGTCATGGTAAAGAAAATCAGATGCTAACGATGTGAGCAGATTGTGGCTCCAAACTGAATAAAAATGAAGCTATCATAGTAGATGTCTGCTTTAACATGCTGTCTGTCTAACAGCTCTTCTTGTACTTCACTATATACTGTATACGTGATGCAAGAAAGACTTTGATTTATTTTTGTACATAAAGGGATGTCAGGAGAGTATATAGCCGCAGTGACTGACTGCTAATCAGAAGCTAATAATGACATTGTGAGGTCACCTCAGTGTTTTTCAGCACCTCATTAAACGTTTTTATAGTGATGCTCACAACCTCTCCTGCATCTAAAGTGTCTTTAATTCATTTTTCAAACAGTTGCTGTAGGTGCATAAAGTACATGCCTCCAGGAACATGTACCTGTGGTGAAAACTACTGTCAAGGAAACATGGATGCAGAAAGAGGAGACCTGAACTCTTGTAGCGCTCCAGAGAAGTCATGTTTAACCCAAAGACTACGGAAAAAACACCGGTGTTGCATCTGTGGCATGACCTAAAAGTTAACTATCGATGCCCTTTTCATCACTACAGGAAATTAGTTTTCCAAATCACTTCACTACAATGAGTTTTTTTTTGAGGAGCCAGCGGCTAGTGGCCTTTTTAGAGATTGCATGTTTAGCACTGTGTGCGAAGATCCTCAGTACTCCAGGTCATGGTTATCCAAGTAGGGTTGAATCAGGGGCAACTGGACTTTCAAGTATCTATAACCAGGTCAAATTGCCCTCGATTCAACCGTCCTTGGACATGATTAGCGCTCAAGCACAGGACTCAGCATATACAGCCGTGGTGGATGCCATTTGTTTTGAAAGGTCAGTTCACCCGAATTACATGAAAACATATTTTCTCACTTGTCCTTATTGGTATCTGGTCAGACAGACGTGCTGAGGTTATGACATATCCACCTCTGAAAAAACATTTTGAGCACCATTTAACTCCGTTGTATTGGATCCTTCTTGTTAAAGGACACACAGCGCTGGTAATTGTGGAGAATAAACCTTTGATCCTTCCTGCAAGGGAACAATCTAACTGCTAGGGCACACTGATGCTCCCTACTTTCTAATAGACCTGCCCAAGGAAAGAGCTGGTGAAAAGAAAGGAAAAAAAAAACACTATAGAAATATACTAAGACCCAACAGATTGGCTGGAGTGGAGATTTAGAGAGTAAGAGAGAAATATACTGACAGACACATCCACACACACACAAAAAAAACATGTTTGTGTCCGTTTAGCCCCTACCTGATTTCTTTGGGGAACTGTGCATTGGTAAC